>NC_073254.2:152270530-152573560 GCF_029289425.2 Pan paniscus
TGTTACTAGTGGACTTTCACTACAAGAAATGTTAAAGGAAGTCTGACAAGCAGAAGGAAAATGATACCAGACAGAAACCTGGATATGCACAAAGGGATGAAGATCATCACATGGTTGCTAATTGCATGGATTAAAATAAAGGCTTTTGCATATTATTTAAATTTGTTTACAGATAATACACCTTAAAGCAAAAATATGTGTCATGGGGTTTATAACACATGAAGAAGTAAAATATACGACAAAAATAGCAAAAAGCTCTGAAGGGAAGAAATGGGATTTACTGTTGTAAGTTTTTGTGTATAAAACAGTAAAATATCACTTGTAGGCAGACTGTGATGTTAAAGGTACACATTCTAAACCCTTCAACAACCACTAAAATAACACAACTAAGAGTCACAGCCAGCCAACAAAGGAAATAAAATGGAACTATACATAACACTCAATCCAAAATAAAGCAGAAAAAGAAAGAAAAGAGAACAAAGGACAAACATAACAAATAGAAAACAAGATTATAAATTTTAACCCAACAATATCAATAATTGTATTAAATATAAATGGTCTAAATACCCCCTATTAAGAAACAAGTTACCAGATTATCTTTTTAAAAAAATCAAGACCCAACTATATACTGCCCAAAAGAAATTCACTTTAAATACAAAGACAGAAATCAGTTAAAAGGATTGAAAAATATATAGCACTATTCAATATGAACTTAGTACATGAAGGTTATTTTGTTATGAACAAGTGGCAGCCTGTTCATAACTGTAAGACAGATGAAAATAAAACTTTATTTTATTAGAATATAATCACATTTTATAGCATCTACTAAAGGAAATGAAGCTCCTAAATTGGAGAGCAGCAGTTTATATTGTTGATTCCAGCCACCAAGAGAAAACATTGTTACTCCTTTGTCCCAGTATATACTGACAGAATTCTTCAAATGATGCTTAAGTTGGTAAGAAAGACAATTTCTGTAGAAACTCAGAAGGCGTGGCCTTTCTTTGGAAAACTGTTCTTTAGAAGTTCCATCAACTCTAGCAGTGACACTGGGATGCAGGAGCAGCCTTAGGGAATCTGGAGTGACCCTCGAAGCTCCAGCCAAGGTTGGTCAAAAGCAGGAAAGGCAGCTCAAAGGGCTCCACTGATAAAAAGACACCTGCAGCTTCTGTCCTCACCGTGACCGCAGCTGACCCTGAGCTGGAGCCGAGCTAACTTAACGTTCTAGATTATGTTTCCTAACTCTCATCTTGAAATGAAACACCCTCCTAACACCTTGTGCTTTTCCACTGAGAACAGATCATAATTCTAATAAATTATTTATTTGTGTGATTTTTTCCCAGCATATACATAGCGAATGATTTTTACTTTCATTATTTAAAAAATATGCATGTATACTTTTTATTTTGAAACAGTTTCTCACAATAAGTTGAAAAATTAACACAGATAACACTTGCATATCCTTCTCCTGGCTTCTCCTCATGATAACATCTTAAAAGCAATTAAACTGACATTGGTACAATAAAATTAAACTACAGACCATATTTTGATTTCATTAGTATTTGCATGTACTATCGTGGTGGGGGCGGGCGGCAGTGCAGGTTTTGTAGTTCTATGAAATGTTATCGCCTAAAACACAGTCATGTAACTAGCACCACAATCAAGATATAGAACTCTTCCACTATGTAGGGTCCTCCAGTTCCCCTGATTTCTTTCTGTGTCCTGATCAAAAATCACAGAATGAGTCAGGCACTGTGGCTCATGCTTATAATCCCAGCACTTTGGGATGCTGAGGCGGGAAGATTACTTGAGGCCGGGAGTTCTAGACCAGCCTGAGCAACATAGTAAGACCCTATCTCTACACTTTTTTTTTTTAAATTGATGGGCATGGTGACATTCACCTGTAGTCCAAGCTACTCAGGAGGCTGAGGTAGGAGGATCACATGAACCCAGGAGGTTGAGTCGAGGCTGCAGTGGGCTATGATTGTGCCACTTCACTCCAGCCTTGGTGATAGAGCGAGACCCTGTCTCTATTTAAAAATATAAAAAAACACAGAGTGCCTTGACTTCTCTGTGAGACAGACAGCTGTAGGTTTTTCCCAGCAAGTTTGAACCTAAATCAGAGCCTTGAACATTTTCAGGTACCGACTTCAGGCACTGAAATGTATCTAGGTTGTTGCCCAAAGAAACTGGCCCTGGCTCTGAGCCAAATTCCTTTAACTCTCATATGAACTCCCTACCCTGACCTTCTTGCTGCAGACGTACCTAGGCAGAACACTCCCTTTCTCTCGCCATATGTAAGCATGTTCCCTTAATAAATGCCTTGCACTGATCACTCAGCGTTTAGTGCTTCTCTCTTTGGAACCCCAACCAGCCCCCTCTCTGGACAGTTTGGGGCACTCCCTTGTGGGAAATCACCTGGCATTGCTTTTGGGGAGATGCCAGCTGTGGCTCAACAGGGCAAAAGACACTACCACAAAGATACTTCCTCATTTTATTTCTTTATAAGCAAACCCTAGCCCAACCTAGTCCCTGGCAACTACTCATATGTTCTCCATGGCTATATTTTGTCACTGTGATAATATTATATAAATGGAATCATACCTTATGCAACCTATTGAGATTGTCTTTTTCATTCAGTGTAATGCCATTGAGAACTATCCAAATTGTCATGTGTGTCAATGGTTCATTCATTTTTATTGCTGAGTAATATTTCATTGGTTGCATGTACTCCAGTTTGTTTATCCGTTCATCCATTGAAGAACATCTGGTTGGTTACCAGCTTTCAGCTATTATTTTAAAAGCTGCTATGAGGATTCATAAAGGTTTATATGTGAACATAAGGTTTCACTTCTCTAGTGTAAATACTCAGGAGTATGATGGCTGTGTTGTACAGTAAATATATGCTTAACTTTATAAGGTACTGCAAACCTTATTTCAAAGTGGCTGTACTATTTTATATTCCCACCTGCAATGGCGAGAAATCTACCAATTATTACTTCACATCCTCATCAGCATTTTCCAGTTTTTATTTATTTTAGTCATTCTGATATATGTATAGTAGTAGTTGTGTTATTATTGTTCATTGTGTTTCTCTCCAGTGAGGCTGTCAGTTCTAGAAGGTCAGAAAATGTGTCTTATTTATGGCCTGGCAAACACTGACATTCAATAAATATGTACTGTCTAGCTGAAAGAGTACAAAAAAAGACAAGGAAATGAACGGAGAAATGGAGCAGTAGAAATGGAGTGTGGGGAGGAAACAAGGAAGAAAGAAAGACGGGTGAGGAATCTGTGGGTGTGGGTCCACAGTGTTTGCTCACACTCTAGGCTGCTGCTCTGTCTGTGAGACCAGACTGCTGGGCCCTACAGGAATGATGTGTTTCTGTAGCTGCCTGGGCATCTGCCCACACAATGGGACTTATGTTCTTTAAGACCAAATAAGTATCTCAATGATATGTCACCTCTTCTATTCTTTGGTAAAGTCACACCTACCACCAAAAGGGAAAAGGAACATCTCTTATCTCTTATCCCATAATCTTGTTGCTTAATCAAGTCCATCTCTAGTTGCAGAAGACTGAAAGAAAATGTTTCTCTTGTGTATGGGGGTAGGGGAGAGGGGCATTTTAAAATTTGAATTCTGTTTTTCCACTTGTTAATCCATGGACTCTCATTTTACACTGGAATAAATATTTTCCTGCTTTTATGGATACCAGGAGAGAATCATTGAATGCAAATTATCTTGAAAATCTTGGATGTGCAGTTTATGCACATATATAGTGCTAGCACAGCAAAAGGGAGAGGAAGTTGTCTTAAACTCCTTTTAGCACCCATCGCCTTTGCAGGTAGTCTTGTTCATTCTTTCCCCGGAGTATGCCAACCAGTTCATTGCCTCCAGCCTTCCTGTCTTCACCACATTCCCATTGTATTTCTTCTCTCTCAGGAAGAAATAACACTAAGATGTAATGTGTTACCTTTCCCATTACCAAATAATGATGATCTATTTTTGGAATTTCAGGTAGCAGCCTGAAATGAGCACTGGTTTATCATCTATCCTGTAGGCTTCTGAGTTCATGAAGCTAAATCACATGAATGGTTATCAATTTTAACAAAGTAAGCCCTGCCTGTAAGACCTAGCCTCAAGCTAGTCTTATAGTTCTGTTTACTGTGTTTTTTGACCAGCAATAAGATGGCCCATGAAAGGGGTTTATATGGAAAAGCTTGATTTATTTAATCTGACATTACATGCTCTATATCACATTGATACAAAACACTCTAAATTCATATTTTTAAGAGCTATAAAAAGCATATTTATGCTAAGCCCCACTTAGCCTATTGGGCTCTTGGCAATCTACTGTTTAAAAGAAATTTTAAAAAACATCCTTGGAGATTATCTAAAACTACACGATTTCATAGCAATTCAACTAATATTTATAATAAAATCACTATATGCAATTGACTGTGCTGAAAACTTTACAGGGGTTACAAAGAGAAATGTGAAAGCTTTTCAATTAAATCACATTAGATACTCTAATACACATACATTTTTAAATAACGATTTTAAGATGATTTTTTAATTAACATTCTATTCTAGCTTCTTCATTGTACTTGGATCAACTTTAAATCAATCCTTTGTTCATTGTATTGAAGTAAGACAAAGATTTAATGTCAGTTCTTCACATAAGAGTAAGTACCAAAGGTACTATTACCTGGAGACTAAGCATTGTATAACAATTCCAAGTGTTTTTCTGTAGATATGCAAAATTAGCTACAGTACAGAAACAAGATTCTCCTTCTTTAAAGACCCTATGCTCACTGATCCCACCTTTCCCTTTCACTCCTGCAGGCAGAGTGCTCAGAAGAATAATTTATAAATTAGGTAGAGTTGAATCAATCCAAATAACAAAAAATAATATTCTTATTGGAGATGCAAACATATCTTACTTAAAGAAAGTTCTTTTAAACTATTGGATGTTAATAAATTCTTCTATATTTAGAAGAATTCTTCCACTTAAACAAAATTTTTTTAATTCTTCCCTTTTTTTTCTACAAAGCGCATTCTCTCCACTGCTCACAATCAGCTTAAGCACTTCTCAAGTTGTTATTAAAGAGTATCTCTTCTTAAAATAACTAATTTCTAAATATAGAAAAATTTATATCTTTTCTATATTTTCTATAATATAGAAAATATGATAGTTCTAAAAATACCACTAACATTGAGGGCAAATACAATACTTAATTGAACACAACATATATGCCAAAGATTATGAAAAGTAAATATGTATACCATATGTGAAAAGAAATTATGCCCTATGGCCATCAGAACTGATGCTATGTCAGCTAAGTAAAGAGGACTCAGAAATAAGAGACTTTAAAAAAATTTGTAACTACAGTCTCTGTTTTCTTCACTAGATTTCATCATTAGCTTTCTTGTTCACTCATGTATTTCAAGTATGCGGCAGACTGGTTCAAGGGTGAATGATTGATGACAAATTAAAATTATTTAAAAGCTGCATATGGACTTCCTGCAGAACCCATATGTACAACCACATGTCAATTAAGCAAAGAACAGACTATAGGAAATCTCTGTTAAGCACACAAAAAAAGGAAGATTTTAAAAGAAGGAAAGGGAAAAGTTCTCTATCTAATTAGCAACCACCAAATAAGAGAAGAAAGCTGGCAACTTGCAGAGAAGGCTTAGTACACCGCATGGCTCATTTCTCCAAGTGCACTGCACAAAGACAGCTCCTGACTAGGGAATGGAAATTGTCATAGTTTACTCCAAACCCTATGGTTTTGTCATTTGGAGATAATGGAGTATTAAAGAACATGGTTCTTCATACGAGGACTAAATGGTCTATGGAAAGCAATTCCATTCTTGCAATTCCAGTATCCCATCTGAATGACGGTGCTTCTAACTCTAGCAAGATTAGCAAATGACTAGGCAAGTTCATTGCAGAATCTTCATTTGGCCTGGGAAATTCTTTACAGGGAGCCAGTGATGTAAATGCAGAGAGTTCTAAGGGAAAAAAAATCCTTCACTTTTTCTGTCTACAAAGTGCATTCTCACCACTGCTCACAATTGGCTTAGGCACTTCCTCAAGCTGTTATTAAAATAAAGAAGTATATCTTCTTAAAATAACTAATGGGCTAAACAATTAAAAGATTAGCAAACAATGCTTAAACTGATTAGATTAGAATTAAGGCTGGAAATTAAATTTAAAAACAAAAAATTGAAGATAAAAGAACAAGAAGTTAAAGATTTAAATACAGTAATCTCAAAACAGAAGGTGAAGTATAAAATGCAAGCTACTACAAACTAACAATTTGGAAAATTTCAAAAGAGACTCAGAATCATTACAGTAAAAGGTTAGGAGACTTAAGGTTGATCTTAGAGCTCAACCCTCAATAAGAATTATTTTAAAATTATTTAAAGGCTGCATGTGGACTTCCTGCAGAACCCATCTGTACAACCACATGTCACTTAAGCAAAGAGCAGACATTAGGAAATCTGTGTTAACCTTAAAAATGGGAGATTTAAAAATCTTTAAGAAGCTTAAGGTAATTTGAATTTAGAATTAGCAAGAAAATGAAGGCAATAGGGAAATAAGTATGTAGGCTGGGAAGGGCCGGGGCAGGTTCTTTGAGAAGTCTAATACCTCCAAGCCAACATTGGCAGGATTTATACCAGATAGATATGCAGTAAGCCATCTAATGGCTGTAGGGGAGAAACACATCCCTTGTTTAATACACAAAATCCCCCTCTTCCCTTTATTTCCCATATTATTCCTTATTTTCAGTTAATAGTAATATAGTTTTATTTGATAGAATTATTTCAAAAAGTCTGTCTTTTAAATATATTCTAAGAAGAGAAGACAACTTATGAAATAGTCAAAGTGAGGTGAAGATACATGAACAAAATGTGGAAGAAAAGTCTCATGAAGCAAGGAAAAATAGGCCAAAATTGTAAAGCTTTCCTCATAAAAAACTAGAACTCCATTTTTGCAAATCATAAAAAAAACGAGAAAGGTAGATTGGTTCATTTTAACTTTATTAGTTTCATGACAGCAGATTATTTCCAGGAGGAAAAAAAAGCAAAGAATAATGTCTTTCCTTTTCACAAACATGAGAAATGACAAGTAGCCAGTCATTGATTTTTTTTCTTTTTGAGAGTGATTGCCAAATTCACTCAGACCTAATATTCATTTGATTAACTGTCATTCACTTTGAAAAACTGATTCAGTTAAAACAAAATTTCAATTGATTATATCTGGAAAATGGTATAGAAAATAAAATAGGAAACCTGCCTCTGTTGCCAGGAATTGTGCACCCTAAACATGGGGTCTTGCAAAGGAAAGAAGAAAACTGATATTGAGTGAGCTCAATGTGTCAGATGCTGTATCTTTATTACCATATTTAATCCACAAGCAACTTCTTAAGATTAGAAATTATTATCACTGCTTTACTGATGGGAAAAGAGAAATTTACTAAGTCATTTTGGATATAGTTTATGTCCACATAGTTTAAAGTAAAGCAATTGGAAATTAGGTCTCCCATAATTACCACAGTACAACATGCTGTCTACTTACCTTTTCTGAATATAACTATTCACTTGTAAAAGCAGTTTTAAGCATTAATGAGAATATTGTGAAAACACTTTGCAAATTCCAAAACATTATAAAAATGTATGGCATTATTTTGATTAGTAATATTTAATGGATTAGTAAAAATAAGAGGGAAACTTGGGTAATTCAGGCTTTCATTCTACATTTGTATATTATTCCCCCCAAATTCCTTTTTTCACATTATATCAATTCCACAACAAATATTAAAGAAGTTGGAAAAGAGATGTCTTTATTAAATAAACCTTAGATTGAGGCCACAGAGTCCTCATGCTATTGTTAATCAAAGGACAATGAAGGGAACTCTATAAAACAACTTTCATTAAAAGTTGCCTTTTTAACGTAAGGTTTTCCTTATGGTAAAGCAATTTAGCAACATCATGATGACCAAAAAAGTCACTGGAAATATTTTGCTCTTTGTGATGGAAAACCTTTAGAAAGGGCAAAAGCTGTGACTGGTCAAAGAGAGTCACGTATAACTCATCTGATGAATTTTGTTTTTTAATTTTTCTGCTTTCATTGTTGGGAAATAAGGCAGGATTTTGAAATTTAGCATTCTCTTAAGGAATAAAATTACTTAGGAAATAAAGGTAGTCTCTATCTATAGGTCTGAAATGTTCCAAAGATATGCCGCCTTGTCAACATTTCTGAAATACCTTATTGATGTCAAATAATTCATTTTAGCATATTCCCTGAGAAAATGGTAAATTGTTTTTCATTTTTTCTGTAAGTTGTACCACTCTAGATTAATAAAAAACAGAGGGCCGGGCACAGTGGCTCAAGCCTATAATCCCAGCACTTTGGGAGGCCAAAGAGGATAGATTGCTTGAGCTCAGGAGTTTGAGACAAGCCTGGGCAACATGGTGAGACCCTGTCTTTACCAAAAACAGAAAACCTTTTTAAGATTTCATCTGTGTATAATGGTCACACTATTCACTCTTAACAGCGGCGCACCAGAGGCTTTAGGCAACCTAAGCACCATAGTAAAGCTGTCGTGCCACCTTGTGGTGTTTCAGATGGTTACAGACTGATGATTTTCCCCTAGCATTTATCTGGTTATAAAATTGATTTTCTCTTTTTCAAATTAGGCATTTTATCTTTTTGAAAAGTAAGTTTTATTTTTAATAATTGACTTAAAAATATAATATTACAGAATATTTGTTCTTGGTAAGAACAAATATAATATTACAGAATCTCAGGAGGAAATCATTTGACTTTGATACCTCAAATTCAGAAATTCTGAAGTAAAAATCAACGTAAAATTTCAAATAGGGAGCATTTGGAATTATATTTCTCATATAAATATTTGAATGGAAAATCATAGAATGTGAAATAGCACTTATAAAATAAAAAGAAATAAAGTAAACTCAAAAATATGCCTCAAAAATATTAAAAACATTTCATCAAATGTACAAGTTCTAAGAATCAAGAAGGAAATACTCCGAAACATATTTATTCAAAAGGCAATACGGTTTGTGTTGAAGACATTGTGGGGCAAAAAGGGCTTCAAAACGGAATGGAAAATGCAACATTCTGAATTGACTTTTACTGTCAATACTAGTACTGAATCACTTACTTTTCTTAAACAATGTATAAAATACCACACAAAAGTGTAATTTCATTTAGTTTATTAATATGATCCAAACAGATTTAGCTTAAGAGATGAGGACAGGACATAAAACAAGATTTGGCTGAGCTATATAAAGAAAACCAAAAGAGTGACAAGATTTTCAACTGGTGACAATTTAAAGTCATTTATTAACTAATATAAAAATAAATCTACAATAGAACCATGACTTAAACTGAGCCAGTATGTGGTACATGTGTCACCCAAAGTCAGCAAGGAACCATTCAGAACTTACACCCTCCTGGACTGGCTCACACGGTCTGTCTTTGATCTGGAACCTCATATAAGTCACCTCACAGCACTGGGTTTGCCGCCAGCTACATTTTTTCTCCTCAGCCTATGATCAGTTATTAATACATACCATTTCTATGTTTCCCATAGCCTCCTTCTTTTCAGATAGTGACAGAGCTCTAGAAAAAACTCATCTGGCCAGTACTAAACAGGGAAGGTGAAAAAAAGTACTTTAAGATGGGTGTGGGGTCATTTGGGGTACCAACAGACTCAGATAAACAAGGGAACCAGAGTGGGCATCAACAAAAAGCATTGAGGTAAGGGGCCCAGTGGTAATTCACAGAAAAGACCAGAACTGGACAATATTAAAGTCAGGAAGAATGGCTGTTACACTTGAAAAGTCACACTAGAAGAACAACAAAGAAGAAGAAAACTGGAATGAACAGTAGTCCCTTTTATGTTTTTTAAAAGGAAGGAATTTTTTAAAGAAATATAAAAGTCAAGTCAAAAAGTGAAATAGCAACGAGTATTTAAATAAAACAGAATGTAGTAGGAAAGAAAGAATTCTTTTATTCCTGCATGACAGCCCAATTTTTTAAAATGGTTATCTTAAGTCAGGCCAGTTTTATTTTATTGACCATGTATATATAACATCAGATATTTCTAAGAAAGAGAAGAGAACCTGATTGATGTCTCTCATGTAACATGGAAAGGAAAAAGGAGGGAGGGAAAATGGGGAAGAAAAGTCTCCACACTCTTCATGCCCAAAGTGGACACAGTCTTTAACCTGTACTTCAAATGACAGGTTCAGATCATAGAAAACATTGTCAAGTCCAACAGAATTTTGATCACAAGCTCTTGGTGCTCAGCGTGCAGCTGAGTAGCAGAAGGCACACAAGCAAGTTGATGGAGAAATCTCTGTGCAGGGAAGAGGAAGAAGACGTGCCACACACCAAAGGTTCTGCTTTATAGGGTCTTTCTATATCTGGAGGTAATGCTGTCATTCCTTGAATCTGAAAATGGAAGCACAAACAATGCAAATGAACATCTGATTTAAGGCAGCACAGTGACCAAGTTGCTCAGCTGCCCACACTTCTGCAGGGGATAAAGGGGGCAGGAGTGGTTACTAAAGGAGTCACACACTGGGGGAGTCAGAAACCTAGGGTTAAGGAGGAAACAGAAAAGAGGGCCAGGCACTCCTTTGGGAAAGAATACAAAGCAGGCTCTATTGCTTTTTGCAGCACTCATTCCGGCCTGTTCCTGCTCTATCCCAACCTTAGTTTTAGAACTAATTTTTCTCTTGAAAGGGGGTAGAATGAGGAGTTTTCAGTCAATCCAAGTAATCATTGAACAAAAATTATCAGACATTAGAAGGCAACTGGACCCCTGGATTTATGGATATTTGTCTTCTCCTTAGGTTTTCCTGTAATAGATTCAGATAAAATGTGTCATCTGGGTTGTCAGAGGTTAAAAAGAGCTTACCGACCACTCAGCATTGTCTGTCTTGGAACATCTCACATTCACTGGAAGGCTGAGGACCAGCTTGTTGAAGGAGAGACCTTCCTTTTTAGTCCATTTAAACTTATTCATAGCATCCATGAAAGAAAGGTTTTTATATTGCTTGGGACTTTTGATAATGAAAGGCCAGGTCCTGAATTTAAAAGACACAGTTAGTCATATTCAGAACAAATGCATTACATGTTTCCTTTACTTTTCAGCATTCTAAAATAGATCTCACACTTATTCATTTTCATACACATAGATAACCTAATGCAAAACGTTGATGAGCTCATCAGTGATTACTAGAAGAAATACCAAATAAAAGATTTTTAAAGAATGATATTTATTTTTTAGTAGCAGATTGGCATTAATTTTATTTTTAATTTTATATTTTTTAATAGAGATTGGGTCTTGCTACGTTGCCCAGGTTGGTCTGGAACTCCCAGGCGCAAGCAACCCTCCCACCTCCACCACTCAAAGTGCTGGGATTATAGGTGTGAGCCACCATGCCCGGTCAAAATTTAAACAAATAATTTTGTCTCAGAAAGCTTCTACAGAGTCTCACAATTCTAAATTAATTTGGTTTGGTTCTAGTTAAAAAATTAACTGGTAAGCATTCATTTCTGAAAAGTACAATGCTAATGGTGTAATCAAGAAACCTGCAGGTTCCTAAAAGATACTGTGAGAGATGGAAAGTTCAAACCCATACACTATAAAAGCCTGACCCCTGCTGGCTGATCTGTTTTGGCTTAGCTAAGTGAGAAGACAAATACAACAAAAAATGTGATTTGATCAATGCTTCAAAAATTTTACTCATTTCTCAAAAGAAGACATACATGAGGCCAAAAAACATGAAAAAATGCTCCACATCACTAATAATCATCAGAAAAATGCAAATAAAAACCAGAGTGAGATACCATCTCACCAGTCAGAAGGGCTATTATTAAAATGCAAAAAAACCCAACAACTGATATTGGCAAGGTTGCAGAGAAAAGACAATGCTTATACATTGTTGGTGGGGATGTAAATTAGTTCAGCCAACTGTGGAAGCAGTTTGTAGATTTCTCAAAGAACTTAGAACAGAACTACCATTCAACCCAGTAATCCTATTACTAGCTATATACCCAAAGGAAAATAAATAGTTCTACCAAAAAGACCACATGCATTTGTATGTTCATCATAGCACTATTCACAATAGCAAAGACATGGAATCAACCAAGGTGTCCATCAAAGGTGGACTAGATAAAGAAAATGTGGTACATATACACCATGGAATACTATGTAGCCACACAAAAAAAGAAAGAAATCATGTCCTTTGCAGCAGCATGGGTGCATCTGGAGGCCAACATCCTAAGTGAATTACACAGGAACAGAAAACCAAAAACCGTGTGTTCTCACATATAAGTGGGATCTAATCATTGAATACACATAGACATAAAGATGGGAAAAACAGACACTGGGAACTACTAGAGAGAGAGGGAGAGAGGGAGACAAGAATGAAAAAACTACCTGTTGGGTGCCTGGCTCACTACCTGGGTGATGGAATCATTCATACCCTAAACCTCAGTTTCACACAATATACCATTGTAACAAACCTAAACATGCATCCCTTGAACCTAAAATAAAAGTTGAAATTTTAAAAATGTACTGAGAAAAAAAATACCCTATATAGAATACACTCTGCCTTCACCTGCCACTCCAAAAATCACATGCCAAATATTCAAGAAAGGAAAAAGAAATCACAAGAATGACATGAGCAGACAGAAAAAGTGACAGAAAAAGTGAAGTGAAAAAGTGAATGACATAACTTGCTTGAAAAGATAGTTTTCAGGTGTTGTCTTTCATTAAATATAAGTTTTATATTATTGATTCCTGAAAAAGGGAAAAGTGTAAGTGCTGGCGTGTCACAAAATTTTACATTAATCCATGGACCTTGCAGGAAATTATCATGGTGACTAGAAAGTATCTGGCACTCATAACATCCCAAGATGTTACAGTAATTTCTATAATTATCAAATAATCTCAGCTGAAGAATATACATTAATCTTCATATTTTTAAAATTTATTTATGTCATTTCTCTCTCCCTCTCTCTCTCTCTCTCTCTCTCTAACATACATAACCCACTCAGGCACATTGAATATCATCTTTTTAAGTAAATTAAAAGTTCCTTATTAATTTCTTGGAGTTATAAAGATAATTTTTTATGTCTAAATTTGAAATATTTCTTCCATATCTAATAAGTGAGACAATGAGGAAAATAGGTAATATATATAGATCTTTACATTTTTCATAATTTCCTTTAATTAGAATCAATATATATCTTTGTTGAGTTTTAAATGCATTATTTTATACAAAGACCTTAAAGTGAAGCCCCATAAAGTAAGAGCAATCAGCATCGCATTACATAAACATACCTAGCAATGGCCTAAAATCTATAGCATTTGAAAATTAAACATATTGTGACAATTTTGTAGAGACACAATCCAGAATTAGTATCAAGCAAAAACTTGACTTGAAAGAAGTTATTATATTTGCATACAATGTCCTTTTAAAAGCACTAAAAGCTACAGCTATTGATCATTTTAAGTCAATCATTAAAAATAAAATTTACTTTTCAAAAAGATAAAATGCCTAATTTGAAAAAGAGAAAATCAATTTTATAACCAGATAAATGCTAGGGGAAAATCATCAGTCTGTAACCATCTGAAACACCACAAGGTGGCACGACAGCTTTACTATGGTGCTTAGGTGGCCTAAAGCCTCTGGTGCCCCGCTGTTAAGAGTGAATAGTGTGACCATTATACACAGATGAAATCTTAAAAAGCTTTGCTGCTATGATAATTTACTAAATTGCCTATTATTGAGATTGTCCAACATAAAGTGACAGAAGAGGTGTAACCCCATTTGTCAGTTTTTAGAACAGATATGTAGAAAGGCCAAGCCCAATGGCTCGTATGTTGGAGACAGAATGACTGAGGCTGGGTGACCTGGGGATGTGGTCACCAACCTTTCTGAGATGGCATCTTTGTCTCATATTTATCATCTCCTTTCCACTCCCACTAACTTGGTTTAGGCCCCTGTTCTATAATAACTTTATACTAATAAACATCCTACTTGTCATCTCTAACCTTTCTAGCCTATCCTACACACTTCCAAATTATCTCCTAGAGAAAAGAGCAGACAGAAAAAGTGAATACTTATCCTGAATACTTTTTTTCAAAAAGACTAAGCTTTAAACCAGGTAATCTTAAAGTAGCAAGTATTTCTGCTTTTACTGGGATTAGGGATTAGTTGGAAATAATTGGGAATGTTACAGAAATAAAAAGTTACATTTCTGCATATCTTGTCAGTGTGTAAATGTCTCTCCATACATACATGTAAACGAATGGTATTATATATATACATATATATATATTACTGTAGTCAATAAAAAACAGTGTTATTATTATGCTTTAATATTGATGGGTAATTTTCCTTTGTAAATTCCATCTAAACTCTGAGACATGTTTTTCTAAGAAGATAGCAAAGTTGACTGCAATACACCATGGTAGAGTAATTTTTTAAATTTTTAAGTGGAACATAAAGCTATTTATTCTTATAAATTCAAACTGATCAATGGAAATTTTAAAAGTTTAATGATTTTTATACTTGGTCCCTCTGTTCTATATAAATTGAAAAGCAGATGGAGAAAAATAATCTGTGGTTACATTTCTTATCTGAGCCTCTCTGGACTCCTGTTTTAAAAGTTTTATTGCTAGTGTCTTTCTCGGGGTAGAGAAGGAGAAGGAAGGAAGAGAGATGGAAGATTTAACCAAGAAACAAAGTCCATGTACTTATAGCTAAATGAACTATATTACAGACTCTCCATCCATCAAGCAAGTAAACATGTGATCAAAAACTAGCAAAAGGAACAAAGATTCATTAACAGACTTCCACTTTTGGCCACGTTGGAGTAACTGACACTAACTTCCTGTAAAAAACTCAAAATTCGACAAACCATATGAAACAGCTGGTTTGGACATTGGAAAATAGCACAGAACTATGATCCTCAAAAGGAAGGAAACAAATAAGGTGTTTGAATATTATGTTCATCCCAGCTTTCTGCCTAGAAGCATTCTCTGGGCCAGAATGCAGGAAAGGGAATTTCGAAACAGAAAATGACGATCTCAATAAGTTAAGGAGATGAAAACCAGAGTTAAGGGAGTCTGAAGAAGCTTACATATTCAAGGTAGACTACTGCAGAGGAAAAATTTGTATAAGGATCCTCTGAGTCAGTAACTAAGCAATAAGCCAACTATATTTAGGGTAAAATCCACAAGACTGGGCAATGAACAACTAGAAGATTGTGACCTAAACAATTCCCAGAGCCTGTATAGAGCTAGCAGACATTTGAGCTCAAACTAGCCAGAGTGGAATGTCTCTGTTGACTACACGGAGTAAACATCTATTCTAGACTCACGCTAACAAGGTTCTTTAAAGAAATAAAAACAACCTAGTACTAATTAACAGAATGTGCATAATGTCCTGTTGTCTATGTCTAGTCAAAAAATTATTAAACACATCAACAAGTATGTAAATGTGAATCTAAACTAGAAGAAAAAATCAGTCAATACTCCAAGATCTTGAAATGACAGACATTAAAGAATTAGCAGACAAGGATAACTAAAACTTAAAAAAAACATATTATTAACAAAACATGCGCAAAACTTCTATATTGAAAACCACAAAAAAGTGCTTAGAGAAATGAAAGAACAGTAAATAAGTGAAGAGGCATACCATGTTCATAGATTAGAAGACTCAATATTGTTAAGGTATCAATTCTCTCAAATTGTCTAGAAATTCAGTATAATCCCAATCAAATCCCAGCAGGTCCTTTTTAAAAATGAAATTGACAAGTTGATTTAAATATATGTATGAAAATAGAATAAACCTAGACTATCAAAATAATTTTGGGAAAAAATGACAAAGTTTTGGAGACCTACATTTAAGACTTCCTATAAAACTATAATAATTAAATGTGGTTTTAGAGTAAGGCTAAACATATAGAGCAATGAAACAGAATAGAAAATCCAGAAAGAACCAATATATGGACAAATTATTTTCCAGCAAATATTCCAAAGTAATTCAATAGTAAAAAGGTAGTTTTCTTTCATCAAATGGTTCTTGCACAACTTGATATCTATACGAAAAACAAAGAACGTTGGATTTACCTTACACTACACACAAAAATGTGTTCAAAATGGATCCACCTAAATGTAAAAGCTAAAACTGTGAACTTTTCAGGGGGAAAAACAAGAGAAAGTCTTCCCTTGAGTAGGCAAAGATTTTTTAAGCAGGATATGAAAAGCACAAAACAAACCAAAAAAATGATGAAACAAAGTTCAATAAATACAGCCTTTATAAAATGAAAGTCAAGCCACAGACTGGGAGAAATTGTCTGTAAACAGGCATCCAACAGAGAACTTACATCCAAAGTATAAAGAATTCTTACAACTCAGTAATAAGAAAACAAGTAATTCAATTAACAATGAACAAAAATTCTAACAAATAATTAAAAAGAAATACAGAGTTGCCCCTTGGTATCCATGGGGGACTGAGGATAGCAAAATCTGTGATGTTCAAGACACTTATATAAAATGGTGTAGTAGTTACATATAACTTATGCACATGCTCCTAGCTACTTTAAATTATCTCCAGATTACTTATAATACCTAATACAATGTAAGTGCTATGTAGATGGTTATTATGCTGTATTGTTAAGGAATGATGACAATAAAAATATTCTGTGCATGTTCAATATAGATGCAATTTTTTCAAACATTTTTTATCTGAAGTTGGTTGAATCCATGGATGTAGAATCCATGTTCTGCATCTGGGAAAGCAGAGGGCTGACTGTATACATACACACACACACACACACACACATATTTATTTATACACATGTACATATATATATACACACATATATACACATATATATACATATATACACACACATATGTGTGTGTGTGTGTGTGTGTATGTATGTATGTATATATATATATATACATAAAACCTTAGGACAATTCTCTGGGTGGCCCTGGACCAATCCAATCCATTCTCATTTTTGCTTGTAGTTCTCAAGAATAACTGTATAATGTGCTGGAAACAGAAAATCTTGAGATAGGAAGGGACTGACTGGAATAGCCCAGGTTGTGTTCCAGTACCCCCAATAGGGTTTGAATGTTCATGTCCCTCCAAAACTCATGTTGAAATCTCATCTCCACTGCAGTGTATTAAGAGGTGGGACCTTGAGGAGGTGATTAGGTCAAGAGGGTTCCATGCTCATGAATGGAATTAGTACCCTTACAAAAGAGACTTGAGGGAACCTTCCAATTGTACCTTCTACCTGTGAGAACACAGCAAGAAGGTGCCATCTTGGAAGTGGAGAGCAAGCCCTCAGAAGACACTGAAACTGCTGGTGCCTTGATTTTGGACTTCCCCATCTTCACAACAATAAGCAATAATTTTCTGTAGTTTATAAATTACCCAGTCTAAGCTATTTTGTTATCCCACCCCAAGCCAACTAAGAGACTCCCCTGGAAACAGAGAGTCCTTCAATGCTTTAGCCTTGAATCTCACATTGCCCTGGGATATAAAACCAAGAATGGGCTGCTTGTCAAGGTCTTTCAGCTGCCATGCAACTGGGACATGTACAGTAGAGGCTCCATCTATTCCAGGCAGATTTCCTGAGCCTTGGAAAACTGGCTTACAATAAATCCCAGGATTCTGTTGTTTTCGCTGCCTATCTGTAAGCAATAAACCCATTTAATGTAACTTGTTGTGTATAAGTATGATTTTTCTTACTGGACTCAGACAACCTGCACAGCGAACCTGCTTTACAATAACCAATAAACATGTGAAAGAGGCTCAGTATCATTAGTCACAAGGAAAATGGAAAACAAAGCCACAAGAAAATATCACTAGATACACATTAAAATGGATAAAATGCAAAATACTGAAAATACAAAATACTGCCAAGAATATTGAGTAACAAGAGTTCTTACACTTCACTGGTAAGAATGAAAAATATATTATTTTAAGAACATTTTGAGAGTCTATGGAGTAAACATAAACTTAGCCAACACTCTCTCAACTGGAATCTGCTTAAGCCTACCAAACTCCCGAGGGCAGGGTCGACCAGCACCGCAGCTGCCTGCTGTCTAAGCTGTTTGAGCTCCTTGGGAGAGGAGCAGCAGCCAGCACTAGGCAACTGCCTAACGTACTAAGCTCCCTGGGCGAGGGAAGGGCAGCATCCATCTCTATAGCTCCAGACTGTGCTTTTCCCCTGCTGGAGCCAGAGAGGCTGGATGGCTTGGTCACAAGACTTGTCCCCCACAGCCCAACACACTGGTTGTGGCAGTCTTCCACCAGAATGCCTCTTCAGGCTTGACCCTGACCCATCCTTCCTCACTGGGTGGGGCTTCCCTGGAGGAACTCCAATGACTCCAACTAGAGGCTCAGGGACAGAAGCTGGATCTCCCTAGTCCTAAGCCCTTAAGGGGAGGGGTGGCTGCAGCCTCTGTGGACCAGCAGGCTTCGCCTTTCCTCCTGGTAGTTCTGAGGAATCCAGGCAGCCCAGATGAGTGGGTTTTCTCCCAACAAGGCACACACCCTCCACCAAGGGACAAAGTGCTTTGTAAAATGAGTCCTGTTCCCTATGCCAGCCAAATGGGTGAGACCCTTCAATAGGGGTTGTACAGGAGTAATCCTACTAGCATCAGGTTGGTGCTCCTTGAGGTCAGAGGTCCCAGAAGAAGGAGTAGGCACTCATCTTTGCTGTTCTCTAGCCTCCTGGAGTGTCATCTCCAGGTGTGGGAAATAATCAGATGAATAGGGCCTGAAGTGAACACCCAGCAAACTGTAGCAGCCCTACAGAAGAGGGACCTGACTTTTGAAAGAAAAACAAGCAGGAAGCAACAACAACAGCATCAATGACAACAAAAAAAGCACTCACAAAAACCCCATCCAAGGGTCAGCAGCCTTGAATACCAAAACTGGACAAACTCATGAAGATGAGAAAGAATCAATAAAAATATGCTGAAAATCCAAAAGGTCAGAGTGCCTCTTCTCTTCCAAATGATTGCAACATTGCTCCATCAAGGGTGCAGAACTAGATGGAGGATCAGATGGATGAATTGACAGAAGCAGGCTTCAGAAGATGGGTAATAAAAACTATGCTGGGCTAAAGAAGCATGTTCTAACCCAATGCAAAGAAGCTAAGAAACTTCATAAAAGGTTGAGGAACTGCTAACAAGGATAATCAGTTTAGAGAGGAATATTAATGACTTGATGAAGCTGAAAAATACAGCACGAGAATTTCATGAAGCATACACAAATATCAACAGCCGAATCAACCAAGCAGAAGAAAAGATATCAGAGTTTGAAGGCCACCTTGCTGAAATAAGGCATGCAGACAAGACTAGAGAAAAAAGAATGAAAAGGAATGAACAAAGCCTCCAAGAAATATAGGACTTCATAAAAAGACCTAACTTATGACTCATTGGAGTACCAGAAGGAGATGGGGAAAATGGAAACAAGCTGGAAAACATGCTTCGGGATATTATCCGGGAGAACTTCCCCAACCTAAAAGACAGGCCAACATGCAAATCAGGAAATACAGAGAACACCATTAAGATACTCCACGAGAAGATCAACCCCAAGACACATAATAATCAGATTCTCCAAGGTCAAAATGGAGGACAAACTGTTAAGGGCAGCCAGAGAGAAAGGCCAGGTCACCTACAAAGGGAAGCCCATCAGACTAACAGTGGACCTCTCAGCAGAAACTCTACAAGCCAGAAGAGATTGGGGGCCAATATTCAACATTCTTAAAGAAAAGAATTTTCAACCCAGAATTTCATATCCAGCAAAACTAAGCTTTATAAGTGAAGGAGAAATAAAATCCTTTTCAGACAAGCAAATGCTGAGGGATTTTGATACTACCAGGCCTGCCCTGGAAGAGCTCCTGAAAGAAGCACTAAATATGGAAAGGAAAAACTCGTACCAGCCACTGCAAAAACATACCAAATTGTAAAGACCAATGACACTATGAAGAAACTGCATCAACTAGTGTGCGAAATCATCAAATAGCAGCATGATGACAGGATCAAATTATCAAATTCACACATAACAATACTAACCTTAAATGTAAATGGGCTAAAGGCCCCAATTAAAAGACACAGATTGGCAAAATGGATAGAGTCAAGACCCATCAGTGTGCTATATTCAGGAGACACATCTCACGTGCAAAGACACACATAGGCTCAAAATAAAGGGATGGAAGAAAATTTACCAAGCAAATTGAAAGAAAAAAAAAAGCAGGGGTTGCAATCCTAGTCTCTGACAAAATAGACTTTAGACCAACAAAGATCAAAAAAGACAAAGAAGGGCATTACGTAATGGTAAGGGGAAAAATTCAACAAGAAGAGCTAACTATTCTAAATATATATGCACTCAATACAGGAGCACCCAGATTCGTAAAACAAGTTCTTAGAGACCTACAAAGAGACTTAGACTCCCACACAATAATAGTGGGAGACTTTAACACCCCACTGTCAGTATTAGACAGAAAAACAAGACAGAAAATTAACAAGGATATTCAGGACTTGAAATCAGCTCTGGATCAAGTGGACCTAGTAGACGTCTACCGAACTGTCTACCTGAAATCAACAAAACATACATTCTTCTCAGTGCCACATGGCACTTGTTCTAAAATCGACCACATAATTGGAAGTAAAACACTTCTCGGCAAATGCAAAAGAACTGAAGTCATTAAACAAACAGTCTCTCAGACCACAGTGCAGTCAAATTAGAACTCAGGATTAACAAACTCACTCAAAACCATACAATTAATGGAAATCGAACAACCTGGTCCTGAATGACTCCTGGGTAAATAATGAAATTAAGACAGAAATCAAGTTCTTTGAAACCAATGAGAACAAAGAGACAACATACCAGAATCTCTGGGACACAGCTAAAGCAGTGTCAAGAAGGAAATTTATAGCACTAAATCCCCACATCAGAAAGCTAGAAAGATCTCAAATCAACACCTTAACATCACAGTTAAAAGAGATAGAGAGGCAAGAGAAAACTAATCCAAAAGCTAACAGAAGACAAGAAATAACTAAAATCAGAAAAGAATTGATGGAGATAGAAACAGGAAAAACTCTCAAAAAAATCAATGAATCCAGGAAGTGGTTTTTTGAAAAAAAAAAACAAAACAAAATAGATAGATCACTAGCTAGAAAATAAAGAGGAAAAGAGAGAAGAATCAAATAGACACAATAAAAAAATGACAAAGGAGATGTCACCAATGGCCCCACAGAAATACAAACTACCATCAGAGAATATAAACACCTCTATGCAAATAAACTAGAAAATCTAGAAGAAATGGGTAAGTTCCTGGACACATACACCTTCCCAAGACTAAACCAGGAAGAAGTCGAATCCCTGAATAGACCAATAACAAGTTCTGAAGTTGAGGCAATAATTAATAGCCTACTAACAAAAAGAAGCCCAGGAACAGATGGATTCACAGCTGAATTCTACCAGAAATACAAAGAGGAACTGTTACCATTCCTTCTGAAACTATTCCAAATAATTGAAAAAGAGGGACTCCTCCCTAACTCATTTTATGAAGCCAGCATCATCTTGATACCAAAACCGGGAAGAGACACAACAAAAAAAGAAAACTTCAGGCCAATATTCCTTATGAACATCGATGCGAAAATACACAATAAAATACTGGCAAACCAAATCCAGTAGCACATCAAAAAACTTATCCACAACAATCAAGTCGGCTTCATCCCTGGGAAACAAGGCAGGTTCAACCCATGCAAATCAATAAACATAATCCATCACATAAACAGAATCAAAGTCAAAAACCACATGATTATCTCAATAGATGCACAAAAGGCCTTCGATAAAATTCAACATCGCTTCATGTTGAAAACTCTCAATAAACAAGGTATTGATGGAAATATCTCAAAATAATAAGAGCTATTTATGTCAATGCCACAGCCAGTACCATATTGAATGGGCAAAAGCTGGAAGCATTCCCTTTGAAAACTGGTACAAGACAAGGATGCCCTCTCTCACCACTCCTGTTCAACATAGTATTGGATATTTTGGCCAGGGCAATCAGGCAATAGAAAGAAACAAAGAGTATTTAAATAGGAAGAGAAGAAGTCAAATTATCTCTGTTTGCAGATGACATAATTTTATATTTAGAAAACCCCATCATCTCAGCCCCAAGACTTCTTAAACTGATAAGCATCTTCAGCAAAGTCTCAGGATACAAAATCAATGTGCAAAAATCACAAGCATTCCTTTACACCAACAATAGACAAGCAGAGAGCCAAATCATGAATGAACTTCCATTCACAATTGCTACAAAGAGAATAAAATACCTAGGAATACAGCTAACAAGGGATGTGAAGGACCTCTTTAAGGAGAACTATCAACCACTGCTCAAGGAAATAAAAGAGTACAAAAATAAATGGAAAAACATTCCATTTTCATGGATAGGTAGAATCAATATCATGAAAATGGTCATACTGCCCAACGTAATTCATAGATTCAATGCTATTTCCATCAAACTACCATTGACATTCTTTACAGAATTAGCAACAACTATTTTAAATTTCATATGGAATCAAAGAAGACCCTGTATAGCTAAGACAATCCTAAGCAAAAAGAACAAAGCTGGAGACATCACACTACCTGACTTCAAACTATACTACAAGGCTACAGTAACTAAAACAGCATGATACTGGTGCAAAAACAGACATGGAGCAGAACAAAGACCTCAGAAATAACACCACACATCTACAACCATTAACAAACTTGACAAAAACAAGCAATGGGGAAAGGATCTCCTATTCACTAAATGGTGCTGGGAAAACTGCTTAGCCATAGGCTGAAAACCAAAACTGAACCCCTTCCTTACACCTTATACAAAAATTAACTCAGATGGATTAAAGACTTAAGTGTAAAACTGCAAACCATAGAAACCCTAGAAGAAAACCTAGGCAATACCATTCAGGACATAGGCATGGGCAAAGACTTCATGACAAAAACGCCAAAAGCAATTGCAACAAATGCCAAAATTGACAAATGGGATCTAATTAAACTAAAGAACTTCTGCACAGCAAAAGAAACTATCATCAGATCAAAGAGACAACCTACAGAATGGGAGAAAATTTTTGTAATCTACCCATCCAACAAAGGTCTAATATCCAGAACTTACAAGGAACTTAAACAAATTTACAAGAAAAAAACAATCCCATTAAAAAGTCAGCAAAGGATATGAACAGACACTTCTCAAAAGAAGACATTTATGTGGCCAAGAAATATGAAAAAACTCAACATCACTGATCATCGGAGAAATGCAAACCAAAACCACAAAGAGATACCATCTCATTCCAGTCAGGATGGCAATTATTAAAAAGTCAGGAAACAACAGATGCTGGCAAGTCTGTGGAGAAATAGGAATGCTTTTACACTGTTGGTCAGAATGTAAATTATTTCCACCACTACGGAAGACAGTATGGCAATTCTTCAAGGATCTAGAACCAGAAATACCATTTGACCCAGCAATATCCCATTCTTGGTATATACCCAAAAGAATATAAATCATTCTACTATAAAGACACATGCACTTGTATGTTTATTGCAGCACTATTTACAATAGCAAAGCCATGGAACCAACCCAAATGCCCATCAGTAATAGACTGGATACAGAAAATGTGGTACATATACACTATGGAATACTATGCTGCCACAAAAAGGAATGAGATCATGTCCTTTGAAGGGACATGGATGAAGATGGAAGCCAATGTCCTCAGTGAACTGACACAGGAACAGAAAACCAAACACCACATACTCTCACTCGTAAGTGGGAGTTGAACAATGAGAACGTATGGACACAGAGAGGGGAGCAACACACACCAGGGCCTGTTGGGGGATGGGGGGTGAAGGGAGGGAATATAGAAGATGGGCCAATAAGTGCAGCAAACCACCATGGCACTTGTATATCTATGTAACAAAACTGCACATTCTGCACATGTATCCCGTTTTTTGTTTGTTTGTTTGTTTAGAATAAATAAATAAATAAAAACACTTTGTGTTCCAGGAAAACTTAATTCAGATGCTCAACACTAAAGTGTATTCAATTTAATTTATGAATCCTACAAGTAAAGGAAAAATTCCTCCATTCGTCCAGAGAGATCTCCCAAGGGAAAGAAATATGACCCTAAAATATCATATCCAGCCAAACTGCTATCCAAATAAAAGAGTAGAAATTCCCAAATTGAAAGAACTTGAGGCATAAGGCACTCAGAAGCCCTTACTGATTAAACAACTTGAAGATAAAATCCTAATGACTCAAATTTAAAAACTCATTAATGTAGAAATCATAAAGATTAGGGTTATCATTGAATTGATTTATCTAATCAAGTCATGTTAAATATTCTGGGAATTATAGTTTCATAATTAAGTGTAAACATTAAAAATCTTGAAAATATAATAATTATAATATAAATAATAAATACTTGGTGGTATAGAAAGCAGAAGTGGGAAAAATATGAAAGTATAAACGTCTCCATCTTTCATGACCTAAAATTGAAACATACAGTGAATCTAACAACTTGATGATTTTATGATCTATTTTGTCAACATTCGAGATCCTCTTCATAAAATATTATTTCTTGTGCTTAAAACAACACCAACAACATTTATTTGAACTTCAACAAATGTTCAGTTTTACTTTAGTTTCTTTCTAATAAGTTAAAACAAAATTAAAATTCAATAGTTTTTCAAAAATAGTGCATAAATTGTAATCTTGTAACAGTATTTAATCAATTCATTTTATATAAATATACACATATTAAGATGTTTATAATAACATTCATTCAACATGTTAGCAATGTTTATGTTTAGAATTTGAGGTGGTTGCTTTTGCCTTCTTTATAACAACTTGTTCTGCATTACCTGAACTCTTTATAATAAGCACGTGTGAGTTTTAAATAGGAAAAACATAAAGTGATTTTTCTGCAAAGAGGAAGAGAAACAGCTATTGATGCTTTTTTAGGAACAGAACCAATAACACAGGAACTATCCATTACTTACATCTCACCAGACCTGCATATTCAGTCTTGATTTATGGTACAACAGGGAATACACAATTTATCTAAACTCATTATCTATTTTGTTGTTTGATCTTTGTGAGTTTTTTGTCTTTCCTTAAGACTTGCCAGATCTGTAGGAGGCAGACAGAAATAGCACCCCCGAGAACAGACAATAAAATTGAGACAAGACATAGTTGTCTCATTTTTTCTATCAATCCTTCCTAGGATTGCTATAGAATGTTTAAAATAAAATATAGAACCTGATTAATCATTATATGAAAAGCACAGAATAGAAGAGTTTTGTTCATATGTTATATGATATTCCTTTTTAGTATTATATGCTGAATACCAATTGGTAATATTCTTTTAAGCAAAACAGAAAAAAAGCACCTAAGCCATTTTTTGTTCTGATGTTTGAGCCAGCACCTTGTTAGTTTGGCCTTCACTATCACTTATGTCACTGTGGTGATGAACTAGATTTAATGTCTAATTTAAAGTCTAAACATGTATTTTTAAATAGAGGCTCTTTTGTGCTCATATTTTTGAGGAATAAATTTAACCATGAAGTTAAATGGGTTTTGTCCTTTTTTTTTCTTTTTTCTTTTTTTTGGCAGGGGAGAATGACATCTCAAAACTAGCCTTGTTCTGTAAAGCAATTCTCCCTGTCTTTCCAAATTATGAAAACCCAACTTGAGTATTTCCTGAGGGAGACCAAAGGTATGGACACTGGTGGAGCTCATTGGGAAACAGGAGAGCCGAACATTTTTAGAGGCTTCATACCATTTAAACTTAAAAAAAAAATAGGCCATAGAATGCATTTAAATCATCTTGCAAACATACAGCTTTTAATATCCATTTGTTTTTAACATTCTCTCAAATTAACCATCGATTAGAAAATTTCCATTCAATATGTAAAAAATATTCTAAATGAGAAAAAGACTACTCAAGGCTAAGTAAGGAACAATATAACATCAATATTTGAAAACCAAGACTACATCCTAGTGTTTTTAAAATGATATTTTATGTGATGCTTGGATTTTTGTTGTTTTAATTTATTTACATATGTAATTATTTACTTGTTATATATTTATGTATATTTATATATTGGCCTATATGTGCATGTTGTATGGGGAGAAAGAGATCAGAGACTAGATGCAAACCCCAACTCTCCCTTTTATTATGTACTATATAATGTTGAATAATTTCTTAATCTCTTGGTTTCTATTTCCTCCCCTATAAAACTGGGATTGCATGTCTTGCTCTACCTGTTGGAATTGTGTAAAAATGAATTATAAAATCATGCATATGAAAATACTTAGTAAACTATAAACCAATTTATGTAAGCATTTTGTTATTTGTATTTTATTAGATATAGGCATTTGTTCTAGTGGTCATTTTGTTGTTTGCAAAAAAATTCAGTAAAACCTATCTATGAATCATAAATTTAATTCAAAAAGAGGAGTGGGTCTCAGTTCATAATTTATAATCCTGTAATATTTAGGCACAAAAACTTGACCATATTTCTATTCTCCTTCATCATCTGCATTTTACCATATCCTCACTGAATGTTTTTTCACTCTCTCCTTAAATACATGTCTCAAAACTCTATGTGTGGCTGGGCATGGTGCTTCACGCCTGTAATCCCAGCACTTTGGGAGGCCAAGGCGGGTGGATTACCTGAGGTCAGGAGTTCGAGACCAGCCTGCCCAACATGGAGAAACCCCGTCTCTACTAAAAATACAAAATGTTAGCTGGGCATGGTGGCGAGCGCCTGTAATCCCAGCTACTTGGGAGGCTGAGGCAGAAGAATCACTTGAACCCAGGAGGCAGAGGTTGCAGTGAGCTGAGATCGCGTCACTGCACTCCAGCCTGGGTGACAAGAGCGAAACTCTGTCTCAAAAAAACAAAAACAAAAACAAAAACAAAACCTCTATGTGTATATTTTCTCTAATTACATAATTACATCAGTCCCTTTCATTTTGAATAGTAGTGATCATTAGAAAATTCTTCTCTATATTAAAACAAATTCAGCCATCCCCAAATTTCCACCAGCCATTCTAATTCTTCTCACTGACATCAGTAAGAATAGATACATCAACCTTAATATATCCAAAACAGAATTCTCAATATCATCCTCAGCATGTTCCCCTAAAACCATTCACACCATCACTGAGCCTTTACTCTGCTCTACCCCTCACTGCCTCCATGAGATGCCATTGATCAACAAGCCTGTGGGTGCTCCTTTCAAAAAGTAACCTGAATGGAATATGTCTCATCAACTTGGTGTCACCACCTTGGCACAAGTGACCCTCATCCCTCAACTAGACAATCACAATAGTTTCCTGATTGATATTCCTTCCAGTCTAGCCCTCCTAGAGTCCTTTTCCAACATAGTAGCCAAATTGACTTTATTTATATCCTTTAATTGCTTCCCTTTGCACTTAAAGCCCCAAGGCCTTATGTTGCTCATAAAGT
Organism: Pan paniscus; assembly: GCF_029289425.2. NCBI lineage: Eukaryota > Metazoa > Chordata > Mammalia > Primates > Hominidae > Pan > Pan paniscus. Next base: position 152,298,149 of record NC_073254.2, read on the forward strand.
CCTAAATCATCTGGTCCCACCTGCTCTCATGTGTCCTCACTTATTCTCTACCATACTTCACTCTTCTGCAGCCAAATGCACTCTCTTGCTGCTCCACAAACACGGTAGGTTCAGACTAACCACAGGGTCATTACACTGGCTCTTTCCTGTGCAGAATTTGCATATCTCTATAGCTGGCTCCTTATCATGGAGGTCGCTGCTCAGATATCACCAACCCAGAGAGGCTTTCTTTATCCTATTGACAACAACTACATACTTCCTTCACTGTTTTGTCTTCATAACATCCATTACTATTTAAAATATCTTTTTTTGTTTATTACCTCTCCCTCACTCCAGAATACAATCTCAAGAGGGCAGGGATAATATGAATCTTGTTTATTATATCTTAAATAGCTCCTATAATTATACCTAAAGAGAACAATTATACCTAAAGAGTTAACATAATAGGCCCACCTCAGAAAGGTCTGCTTGCAAGGATAATCCTTGGCAGGTGCCTGGAAACTTAAATAGTAAACAATTTCCTATATTGACATAAACTTTCTCTAATGATAAGAGTGACTCATTGTGCCTAGACTGTGCAAACAATGCAGTTTATGCTGAACAACTGCTTTCCATCTGGAAGTATGGAATTTTAGTAAGTGGTAGGCAGAGACCACCTATATGACTAGTTCCTCCAAAAAACTCTGGGCACTGAATCTGTGATGAGCTTCTCCAATAGACAACATTCCATACATGTTGTCACAATTTGATGATGGTGTAATTTGGTGCATTCTGTGTGACTCCACTGGAAGAGGGCTCTTGGAAGCTTGCACCTGGTTTCCTCTAGACTTTGCTTTATGTAGCTTTTCCTTTTGTTCTTTCTGCTTTGCATGCTTTCACCATATTCATGTTTTCCATGAATACAACTATTTGCTGAGTACTGTAGGTACTCCTTGCAAATCACAGAACCTGACGGTGGTCCTGGGGACTCTGGACATAGTAATCAAAAAGGTTACTTGGTCTCCCTAGTTAAAAGTAATCAAATAGAACAAACAGTGCATAAAAATTGCTATAATGTGGTAATGGATCCAGTATGACAATAAAGCCCATCTTTCTCTGAAATACGTTACCCCATCATAAAATACATTTACTACTTACGTGACTGGTCTGTAGATCTCCTTAACCCCAATGAACTGAAGTTGTTCCATAATGTCTGGAATACTTGCACATCGAGTAAGATTAATTCTTGGGTAATAAAGAAGGTATGAGAGACACATTTCACTCCTGGTGCTTAGTCCTCCCTGAAAACAGATAGTTTATTTAGCAAAGTATGTGTTCTACCAATTTTGACATTTAAAGCACACAAGTCATTAATGTCATACAGTTCCTTCCAATATTAAAATTTAATACATCTTAAAGCTGAAAAGTTAAAAAAACTGGCTTTTTAAAAAGGTAGTGACAGAATTAAAAATTAATAGAACTATTTCCACTTTAAAAATCTGCCTTTCTTAAATAACCTAATAAATTCTGCTGATGGGATGTAAACTTTTCAATACAGTGAACATTTCAGAGAATCATAAGGATGTTTGGTTAGCATAATACCAATCAATCAGGAATTTTTGCAGGAAATTTTTCTGATTTAATTGAATTTTCTAGAATCTTGTCTTCATGTGTATAAACATTAGCAGTTGCATACAACAGGGGAGAAAGATTTCATATTTTGAATCTGGTAGTTAATTATCTACTAAAATTTGGAAAAAGATTAAAGACCTTCAAAAGAACAGAATCCAGAGTTACTACAACATATTATCTAATATGTCTAATTTCAACCAAAAATTATTAAGCGGGAAAAGAAACAGGAAATTATTATCTATCTTCAATGGAGAAAAGTCAGTAGAAATGGATTGTAAGATTGAGATGCTGGATTTATCAGACAATGACTTGAAAACAGATAAAAATATGTTCAATAAAGCTGTTTTACAAAGTGTTCAAAGAGTTAAAGAAAAACATGCTCAAGTAGTTAAAGGCAAATGTCTTAAAAATGAGTGAACAGAAAAAGGAATGACATCAGGAAAAGAAGAACATTTTTAAAAATAGAAATTCTAGAGCTGAGAGGTACCAAAACAAAATAAAAACTTCACAGGATAAGCTCAACAGCAAGTTTCAAATGAGCAAGGAAAATATCAGTGAACTTGAAGATTAATCAATAGAAATTGTCCTATTCAAATAGCAGAGAGATAAAAGACTAAAGAAAGTGAAAATACTTCAGAGATCTATGGGACAACATTAAATGTTCTAGCATTTATGTCTAACATATATGTATGTTTTCATGTATGTTAAATACATGTAACTGGAGTTCTAGAATGAGAGGAAGAAGACAAAAAGGTAGAAAAAATATTCAAAGGAATAATGCCTGAAATAATCCCCAATTTAATGAAAAACATTAACTTACAGACCCAAGAAGCTCAACAAAAACCAAATGTAAATACAAAAAGAGCCATACCTAGACACATCACAGTCATACTGCTGAAAACCAAAGATAAGAAAAAATCTTGAAAGCAGCAAGAGAAAAATGACACATCATATATAGGTGAACAAGAATGCAATTGACAGCTGACATTTCATCATAAATGATGGAAATAACAAAAAGATGTTGAATTATATATTCACAAGTGTTGCAAAGGAAAAAGCAACTGCCAACCAAGAATTCTGTATCCAGCAAAATCCAACTTTCAAAAACAAAGGTGAAAAACTTAATATTGTTTATATTCTAAATTAACGTAGGGGCTAATATACAATGATTTTACTAATTGCAAAAACATGATGTTTTGCACTTGATGAGCAAGGCAGGATTAGGCAAAGGAAGATGCTGATCTGCAAATGAAGTTGCATTTGATGCCTCAGTAAATATTGTATTTAATTTATCCTTAAGTTAGGATGGCTGTTCAGAGTTGTACCAAATTGTAGAAAGAAAGCTGGGCCTTTGCAGCATCTTATCAACTAGTCATTGACTGCTGGCTCTCCTACTGTAGGGAGTAAAATTTTAAGAAGTTATTTTCTAATACCAAGGGGAATGTCCAGTGAGGTACACAGCTGTGAGCTATCATATTATCATCTGATATTCCCAGTGGCTGAGGTTTGGTTGTGTTGGCCCTGAAGAGGGTATCAAGACAGTGCACCAAAATACCCACTATAATAATAACTCATTTATTATGTCGTTAGTAAAATATTTCAACAACAAAAATTATACATAAGGCATGAGAAAAAAATAAAACCAACACCAGTACATTGACTACTCCATGTGTCCAGCTTCTATCCCTCTTCTTCCCATTTCAACCAAAGGTGATTACTATCTTAATATTTTATCTTTCTGTTGTTTTTCATTACACTTTACATTCAGTATATTGAAGTATGTATCCCTAAACAATATATTGTTTAATTTTCCTGAACTTTACATACATAATATCACACTATATATATTCTGCTACAAGCTTGCTCTTTTCAATCAACATTATTTGTTCTTCAGATACATTCATGTTAATATAGGCAGCTTTCATTCATTAATTTTCATAACTTTACACTGTTTCATTAAATAATACCACATTTATTTGTTCTCCTTTTGATGGGTATTTGAGAGATTTCCAGAATTTTTTCTTTCCTATATTATTATATGTTACTATGAATAGTTTACATATGTCTCTCCTGAAACACATTCTGCAAAAGTAATTCCAAGGTTAAATCTACATAGGAATGGAATTGAGTAGAGTATATATGAATCTCTAATTTTACTAGATAAATGCCATATTTTTCCCCAAGATGGTTTTACAAATTTAAGTCACTACTAGCAGTGTATAAGTGTTCCAGTTTCAGCACAATGGAAATGCTATTTAAAATTTTGCCAAACTGGTTAGTTCAAAACATTTCACTCTGGTTTATATTTGGTTTTAAACAAAATTGAGCATCTTTCCATATATTTATAGTATCTATTATATGGGTTGTTATTTCTTTGAAATGCTTTTGTCTTATCCTCTTTTATTGTATGCTTCTCTTCTGTTACAGATTTATGGACTTTGTTTTATAAGCTAGATACTAATGTCCTGTTAATCTATGATTGCAAATATTTTTCCCAGTTTAAAACTCTTCTTAATTTCTTCATAGTGTTCTATTTTGGTAAGCAAAAGCTTCGATGTAGTCAAATTTGTTAATCTTTAATTTACAGTTTGTGCTTTTTATGCTTTGCTTAAAAAATTCTTAAGTACTCCAAAGTCATGAAGATATACTCAGGTATTTTTTCTTCCAGCAGTTTTAAATTTTTGCTGTTCACATTTAAATATTTAATACATCTGGCATTGATTTTTATGCATTGTGTAAAATTAAGACTCAGTTTTATTTATGTCATATGGATAGCCATTAGTGCCAGCATCCTTTAATAAAAAGTTTATCCTTTTCCATTTATCTAAATGCTATGTCTATCATAAACCAAGTTTCCATCTGCAGAATTTGTAGGTCTGTTTCTGAGATGCCTCTTCTGTTCCAAGTCTTCTAACTTGGGACTCAAAGCATATTGTATTAATCGCCAGTTTTAAAATAAGCCTTCTTATCTAGTAGATTGTTTTCTATCTTGTTCCTTTCAGTTTTGTCCTGCCTATTTTTAACCTTTTGCTCTTCTGTGTAAATTTTAGAATCAACTTGCTCCATGTAAAAGCTAAAACAGCAAAATGTTTATATAAATAAAAAAATAGATGAAAATATTTGCAGCCTTGGTCTGGTGAAGATTTCTTAGCTAGAATACCAAAACCTCAAATCGTAAAATTTCTCTGACATTTTTTTACTAGAATAATATCAAATTTATGGGCCAATATGAATAGAAGTATTTTCTTTATTTTACTGAGCCTTTCAATCCATGAACATGGTATCTCTTACTGTCTTTAGGCATTCTTTTAATGTTTCCCAATAAAGATTTATATTTTTTTCACAGAGATGAAACACATCTAGTGTTAGATTTTATTTCTGTTTAATTTTTATTTTAAATTGTATTTTCTTGAGATAATTTCTTATACACTCAAGTGCAATTAATTTTATATAGTATCAATTTGGAGGAGGGTTTGATGCAGAAAATTACAGTATCTGTGAGTAATGTGTTTTGCTTCTTCACTTCTTCCTTTCTGATCCTTATATCTCATTTTCATTTCTTTTCCAGTACAATGTTGAATACAAGTAGTGATAACAAATACCCTTATATTCTTCCTAACTTGAAAAAAAAACACGGCATTTCATTTAATTTAATATTTGCTATAGCTTTTTCATAGCTAACTTCTACCTAGTTAAGACAATTCCCTGTTATTCCAGGCTTGCTAAATGTCTCCCCTGTCAACAATAAACTTGAATTTAATGAATGCTTTCTCTACCTCTGTTGAGGTGATTATATATGTTTTTCTTTCAATAAATATATTTTCTAATTTAAATCAATTTTATATTCCTTAGCTAAACTCAAGTTGGTCTTATCATTAGATTTGTATATAAAAAAGGATTTGGCTTGTCAAACTCTTATCCAAGTTATTTCCATCAGGTGCATACTACTGGCCCCTTTTATACTATCCTTGTGAAGTTTTAGTTTTCAGATTATGTTAACTACATTTTATGACTTGGTGGGAGGTGTTCCCTCTTTTAGTGTTCCTGAAAGAGACTGAGTAATACATGAATTATCTATTTCTTGAACGCTTGGTGGAATTCCCCCAGTAAATCTGTTGGGACCAGATTTCTCTTTGAGTCAGAGGCCTCAAGGTCATGAAATTCATTCTTCGTTTGGAAGTCTGTATTTGTCTAAGCCAGACTCAAGCAGACAGTCAATTAAAGACCACAGTTCTTTTAAAAATATTAGATGAGAAAAATTAAAAGACTAAGGATAGCTTTTCATGAAAGAGTCAATAAATTACACTCCAAGTATTATTTAATACTATAATATCATTCGTTAATTTGAAGTCTTAGAAAATGCTAAAAACATCTCTGATGTCACTTTTATGATACTTGATACTCAAGATTTTTAGAACTTTTCTTTCCAAATGGAAATGGTTTTTACTTTTTTCTTCTAAAATCAAGTTTATTTCTTTCTCTCCATAAATGAACTTTAATAATAATAAAAGTTTTCTTACCCAAGTCATCTCAGCTCTATCTTTCGTGTTGTAGCGACATTCAGTAATTAGGTTATCTCCCTGAAACATAAAAGTAAAAGCTTTCAGATTGAAGTTTTATGCTGGCTTATTTATCAAATACACTTGTACGTCAACAGTTAATATTTGCTGTATGAATGGATGCACCAAGTAATTTCATTCAGCAGAAGACCCCTGATCTGTTTAATTCTAGGTTTGCTGATATAACAAGCAAGCAAATAAATAGGACTCTCTGTGTTTCAGCCAGACTCCACAACATTCTAGCTGGATGAACTACATATAACCCAGGCACAATTTGTTCATTTAAAACCTGAAGATAAAAATTGTTCTTATTTTTGGCCCTGGCACGGTGGCTCATGCCTGCAATCCCAGCACTTTGGGAGGGCAAGGCAGGTGGACCACGAGGTCAGGAGTTCAAGACCAGCCTGGTCAAGATGGTGAAACCTTGTCTCTACTAAAAATACAAAAATTAGCCAGGCATGGTTGCGGGCACCTTTAATCCCAGCTTCTCAGGAAGCTGAGGCAGAGAATTGCTTGAACCCAGGAGGTGGAGGTTGCAGTGAGCCGAGATCGCACCACTGTACTCCAGCCTGGGTGACAGAGTGAGACTCCATCTCAAAAAAAAAAAAAAAGTCCTTATTTTTTTCACAGCTGTTACGAGGAGATTAAATGACATAACATAGGCATTAGTAGCAAATGAACATTTAATAAACCTCAGACATAGATAGTAGTTATTGTGATCACCTCTTCATTTACATTATTTTCTTTAAAGGTCTCTAGTCATGCCTTTATTTCCTTACAATAGAATTGTGAGGCAAATTAATAGAAGTTTATTGTTCTAGTGTTTTCCATCCTTTTGTACATTACAATACATATGGAAAATGATAACATTTTCATGTTTCCCCTTTAAGGTAAGCAGATGAAGCTATTCATAGACCTGAGGCCATAATCTTTGGGCTTTCGCTCTTAAATTTGGCCTCCCTGCATGCCACTCAGAGGGCCCAGAGAACAGTATCTCATCGCACTTATGCCATAATCATGGTGCGTCAGTTAGGAAGCTCTGAGATAACACTGTTTGGAAAACCCCAGAGACATCATAATAAAATAGAGTGTAGTCCTTAAGAACCTTGACAAGATCACCATTTCTCAAACTTCTTTCTGCTCTCCGGATGTATCAAAGAATTTCTAAGATCCAAAGCTATGGATTTAAGGGATAGCTATTAGTAAAAAGAAGATCCCTTTCCTCTTTATCACTTGCTTCTGTTTTTTCAGCTTTCCTTTTACATCCTATTGTGCCATGTCTTCTCCCTGACAGTTCATCCCATCTAAAAACCCTGTCTCCAGCATCACGTAGAAAAGATATTGCCATTACTCTCATTTTGTAAATGGTATAGGGATCTGACTTTTAAAAGTAAAATAAGGGTAGAAAATTATACTACAATTGAGCTTGATGGTCATGGAATAAAAATTTGAGAAAACAAAGCATTATAACCTTTTTAAAGCCTTCATTCTCTTCTCTCCTTCACCATAACCCCAAGTATTATGTCAAGCTGGATCACACAGCATAGTTTAATTAGCTATATTCACATAGCTTTATCAGATAAAAGAATTATCCTTACATTCCTTCTTACTAAAATGAAACTTCTAAAAATATCCTATCTTTTCAACATAGCATAAAGACACCTCTATTTTACCACTGCAGGAATTGCAACCCAAAGAATCACTAACTGGAATGTCAAGTATAAAAAAAGAGTAATGTTTAGTCCTCAGAACCTGAGATTTTTGTTTGGGGTTGTTTTTATTTTTCAGTCAACAACTTGAATTGCTCCTGGGAATCATAAGAAAAATGAGTTTCAATTTTGGAAAACAGATCAAACACATTCCATCTGGGTTGTACAACACCCACAGTGGGTGGTGTTAAGAATACAGATGCAAGGAAAAATTCATTTCTCTAGTAGAAACCTTGCCACATCTCAGCAGATATGTCTCATGACTTTCATAACAGTCAATGAAAAAGAACAAAAACATGCATACTGGTAAGATTGTTTGTTCTTCCTTTAGATACTGAAACTCCTGGAAATTGAAGTCAAAATCATCATCATAGGCAAGTAATTTCATTTCCTTCCCTTTTCGAAAATGACGCAGCCTGATGCCTCTGCCAGCCAGGTGAGCATGGAGAAGAACAGCAAACACATGAATTCCACTTGGCTTTTCGGCTTCCAGAGCCTACAGGGGACACCGAGGAAGACCCGATTAGCCCACATTAATGCATGTTCAGACAGTTCACATTCAAACACACTTGGAGGGACAACTGAGATAAAAAGCTAAAGCAATTTAAATGAATGCTTGAACTGAAAAAGAGTTTGAATTCGGATTGTTCAGTGTTCTCCTTGTGAAGCAACATTTGCCGGGAGAAAAGTAGGGGAGCTGATGCTTATAAGGGGCCTCCCAGACCATTTCTACATGTTATCCTCCTTTTTCCTTCTTTTAGGAGGATAAGAGGCAATAAACACTCTTAGCAAAAAGATTCCAGTATGTTAGTAACCTGAAAACCCAAATTCTTAAAAGGAAATATTATTCCCACTTTTCCAGATAAGAAAGCGAAAGTGGGTCAACGGAATTAAGTGAATCGCCCATGGTCCTACAGCTTGTAAATGAGGTCATGGCAATTTGAATTATGAACTATGGCCTAAATAACTCAGAAGAGCATAATCTTTCCACTTCACCAGTCTGCCATACTGTCCTCAACCACAATATCATATAATTCATAAAGAGTATGATCCATGTTGAAATATTTTCATTAAAAAACTTTAAGTGAAAATTGTCATTACTAAATACTTATACTTTTCTCCTATCCTATATATTTTTTATATTAGTTATTTTTGCTCTGTGGTGAAGGAAGGGAAGGAAACTATAAGGCAGAGAAAAATGAAAATAAATGATGGAAAAATCAATATGGATAAAAGGTAAACTAGGGAAAAGAAAAAGACTACACAAACAAAGGTCAAAATTGTAAAAGATGATATACAGTATGCAACATGCAACAAACAAAAAAGGTAGGAGTAAAAAGAAAAACACCCTGCCAACTACTTCTGTCTTTAGAGTTCTACTCCTGCAGCTTCAAGATTTAAAAAAGCAGTCAAAAGTCCTACTAAAATTGCGATAAGGGTTTCACAGTGTGTCAACAAGAAAGGAATCGATAATAAACATGTGCGGAATTTTTCACACCACAGTTTCTAAGAGCATTGATGAATCTGCAGAGAGCAGCTCAGACTCAGATGCTGCATACCTCTTCCAGGCACTCCAAAGTGCAGTGACCCTCAGACTGGAACTCAGGCATCCCTGGAGGGATGATATGGAAGAGGCTCACCCAGAGGCCAGCCTCAATCACCCCGGCATCATATTTCCTTATATCCATTGTGTAAAATAACCTCAGTCCAGAATTATCTATTAAGCCTAGAACAAAAGCACATAATTAAAGTGATTTTTGGTTCTTAAAAAGTTTTCATTCCCAAGAAAATTCTTGGTTTGAATTTTTTAAAGTTTTCATATTCTGTTGAAATAGGTTTATTTATTTTCCATAAACTGTCATGAGGGAAAGGGATTCAAGCAGAGATTAGTGGCAGACAACATTCAGTTTCACAAGCAAGAGTTAAAAGATGAGTAGCCATATTGCCTGCAACCTTTGTGGACTCACACAGCATACCACAAGAGAAATGTTTCCGTTATCTGGCTGTTATATTCCACAATTATCTAACATGAAGACAGAATGAAGATTCTAAAGTCATTCATTAGAATATAGAATAAATAACTTAATAAAATTTTATTTTATATTTTTTCGAGATGAAGTTCAATAACATTTACTTTGAGGTAAAACCTCCTTAGTTTAGAAACCATCTGCTGATGAAGAAAACTACTAAAGATTCACTTTATTTCTTTAAAGTTTGTCACCATTTTCTTCCTCATTCAACAGCCATTCAATCAACACACAGTCATTAAGAATCCATTATGTAAATGGCACTCCATTAGGCATTGTGGGGATGAGAGATGAATAAGACACACTTGTTGTTATGACATATTCATTACAGGGAGGGAGAGTATGAGCCCCAAACATTTCATAAATTCATTTCATTAACTTGGAAATTAATTGACTTCCTTCTGCAGTAACTAACAGATTGATTCCTTCCCCTCAGTTTCCTTTCTTGTCTCATTTAAATCAATCAGCTTAATCTATTTCTAGTCAATCATTTTTAAACACAAGGTCTTTATATCAAATATTCCTCATTGCATGTTATATACCCTTCACTCACAAACACACACACACACACACACACACACATACTTAGAAGATATCCATTACTTTTAATTTTTTTCAGATGTAGTAAGTTGTTAAAATTAAGTATTTCAATAATTATCCCAGGAAATTCTTACCTCTCAACCTCCCTAACAGCCTTGGAAAAAAATCCAAGCTTTACTTTCCTGCTTCATGAGTTTGTAATTGTGAACATAAAATAATTTGCTATGTGTTTGTTGACTCCAGCTTCTTCAGATATTCAGGGTCATCACAAGGAAGCACTGTGATGTGACAATTAAGGACACTGACTCTGGAGCTGACCAACCTGGATGCAAATCCCAGCTCTGCTGCATATGAGTTATGTGACCTGGGGCAAATGCTATGGTTAAATGTCTATCCCCTCCAAAAAGTAGGTTTGAATGTTGTTGAAAATTAATGGCCATTGTGATGATATTGAATGGTGAGAGCTTTAAGAGGCGTCTAGGTCATGAGGGCTTGGCCCCTGTGAATCGATTAATGCTATTATTTCAGAAGTGGCTTTGTTCTCTCTTGCTGTCTTTACCCTTCCACCATGTGAAGCCTACTGCCATGTTATGACCCGTAAGAAGGCCCTCATCAGATGCCAGTACCTTGTACTTGTACTTCTCAGCATCCAGAACTGTGAGGAATAAATTTCTGTTCATTATAAATTACCCAGTCTGTGGTATTCTGTTATAGCAGCACAGAACAGATGAAGACATAAAGTTACCTAATCTGTGCTTCAGTTTTCCAGTATGGAAAATGGCCATAATAGTAGCACTACTACCTCATAAGGGTGATGTGTGGCTTAAACACCAAGTTCTAAGAACAGTGTTTGGCACAAATGAGGTGCTCAATAAATGGCAGCTAGTCACACATACAGTGGTCACACATCTACCAGGGTTTCAATCAATTGTTAAACAAATAAATCATAAAAATCAATTCTCCTTTTGTGTTATTATCAGTGCAGATACAAATAAGCATGATAATGTAGAATATCTATACTGACCTTAGAATTTTCTCTGGACATATCTTGCAAAATTTTGTTTTGTATTTTATATTTTTGGCGTCTACCTCCTTATAAGTTTGACAGGGAAAAAATATAAGTAGAAATTCCAGTTGCATTTTGTATAGTTAGGTTCATTAGTTGCATTAGCTGTTTGGAGCATTAATAGATAATCTAGTAAATAAAGTAATAATTTCTTAAGCACATATAAAATGATTATTAAAAAACTTTTCTGGAAACAAATTCGTATTATGTTATATTTATAAAAATAAAATTACTATAATCTAAAATTTGGTCTAATTATGTACATGAATAAAAATAGAAAGTACTAAAAATCCTGAGTCCTCTATTAACCTGTTAGGAAAATAAGCTTATGTTTCATTTTTACATTGAAACTATGAGAAAGTCAACTTAATTGACAACAGAGAAGGCAAATAAATTAAGCCTTCTACTTTTGTAATAAAGACTAAAAGGAAGAAGTAGTTCACATAGAATTTCCAATTGGAGAAGTATTATACATTGTATAGAATATTTATTCTATTAATAATTTAAAATCAAAAATGTAAAAAATTTTTAAAAGTTGCAATATAAGACATATTCAATAATTAATCCCATTGTTATTGTGATGACAATTTTTATGTTTTATAGTCACATATGATTTCATGGAAAATCTAACTTTTAGAATTTATTAATAGGTTATTTTGCTTGGTTTATGAAAGTTTTAAACTTTTAACATAGATTCATGGTTCAGAGTATGGGATATAATTGGTGGGTGGAAATTAAAGTGAATTCAGAGAGAAACTATTTCCTATTAATTACTTTAGGGTAAAAAAAGTTACTTTATTGGCTTGCTCACAAATAGAATAGCTTGACATCTACTTTTATAGAAATATCACTCTTTAAATATCATACCACGTGTCCTCTCTTCAAAATCTATTATTCATGCTGCTGCAGCCAGAGTGGTCTTTTCAAAATACAGATCTCAATATTTGACTCCACTGTATCAAACTCTTCAATTGCTTCTCATTGTCTTCAGGGTAAAAATCCTTAATGGGTCCTACAAGATCTTAGATGGTCTGCTTCAGCCTTCCTCTGCAGGTTCATCAGCATCTTTCTTCACTGCACCCTAACCCTTCAGCATCTCCAGTCACCCAGATGAACAGTTTGATTCTTTAATGAAGACTTTTTAGCCCATCCCCACCAATACACACTCCTGGCTGGATTAGGTCACCAATTGAATACTCTCATAGTGTTAGGTATCTTCTTTGGACCAATTGGCATATACATAATTTCATATGATTGCTGTGAAAAATTGATTGTTTCTTTTTCACATTGGGCTATAATTTCCATAAGGGTGGGAACAGCATCTGTTTTTCACTCAAACTATATCCTCAAGCACAGATCTGGCACATAGTTGGAGCTCAGTATTTGCTGAAAAATTGCATGAGTCAATATAAAATAATAACTTGGAGTTACTTCTGTTGACAATTTCATGTTAAATCTATCAAAGTTGGGATTTGGAATATCATACAAATGATTTCAGAAACAAAATGTACATCCTTACATTTCTTTACTTCAATATCATATTACACGGTGTCACTGCATAAGTACTTTTTGAGTATATCTATGGTTTGCTTACCACACAACAAAATGCTTACACTTTTTAGTATAATAAATGGTAACTTTTTCTTACGTGCAGTTAGAAAGAAAATATTCCATAAACACCATGTATTGGGACTAATCTACATCACAAAGGAAAAGTTTATTATTCTACTTCCTGGTAGGTAGTATGCAAGTGTTTTTTTTTTAAGATTAGCGACTGCGTGTGCTCATTTACCTGGTTTGGTGCTGGTTAATGCCTGCTCTTACAGTATAATTATAAATAGTACCCACTTTCACTTTAAAAAGTATCCTAATTTGAATGACAAATGTATAGGTTAATTCCTTCTAACACTGGCTGCTATTTTGTTTCAACTCTGTTAAAGACTTACAAGGTACAAAACTTTTTATAAAAATCATAGGTAAAACATATGAACAATAAACTCACCTTCCTCATAAGTGGGATTGTCATAATGGACTTCTAGGAGCACATAATGCGGATCTAATGGAGTGCCGAGGGATAATCCAACATGAGGTGGATAAGAAAAGCCCTAAATATGGAAAATGCCATGAGACAATGTCCTATGAAAGTCCCTGAGAGCTCTATTCCACTCAAAAACCAGCTATCTTCAAGGATATTTCAACCCTCTGGAACCCCATTCATCTACAACTGATGAAATAAAATAAAAATGACTTAAAGAAAGAATCCCTTCCTACGAAAATGGAGTTAAGCCACCTTCATATCAAAAGTAGCGTTAAAGCTTTACTTCTAAGTATTAATTAGAACCATATTTGTGGCAGGAAATATGATCAGTTAATTGTGTTACATCTCAGTAATCATTAGCCCCACCTCTCCACCAATAGCCCAGGCAAAAATCACAGTTTCACAGGTGAGGAACGCATCGGGCATGTTGGGGTGATAGCACTCGTGGCCGGACTCCAGAACGCTGTTGTTAAAGTTGTTGCTGCACTGATAGAGCAGGATGTGGTGCACCAGACTCTCATGGCCTCTCTGTATCACTGGCTCAACCTACACGAACATAAATGAGAGGGAGGACACAATAAATAAGACCACCCTACAGCATCCCACAACAAACGTGAAACTAGCATAAATTATTGTCAGTTTCTCAAAGGGATATTCTTCTCAATTATGTCAAGGTTGTGTAGTTCAAGTCTAATTTGTTCTGGAGACAGTGACAATGGTAAAGATATGATGATGACAACGGCAACAACAAAGATGAGATAACCATTTAATCCAAGAAACAGGACTTTACTAATCGGCTTTTTTTTGGTTGTTAATTCACTGTCCTGTCCCTTGCCCATTCTGCAGAGCAATTGTTTTGAAAATTGCTTGCTTTTTCCCAGGTTTGCTCTTCCTCCTCCTGCCTCTCACTTTTTAAAAAATTTTTATTATTATACTTTAAGTTCTAGGGTACATGTGCACAACGTGGAGGTTTGTTACATATGTATACATGTGCCACATTGGTTTGCTGCACCCATTAACTCGTCATTTACATGAGGTATATCTCCTAATGCTATCCCTCCCCCCTCTCCCCACCCCACGACAGGCCCTGGTGTGTGATGTTCTCCACCCTGTGTCCAAGTGTTCTCATTGTTCAATTCCCACCTATGAGTGAGAACACGCGGTGTTTGGTTTTCTGTCCTTGCGATAGTTTGCTGAGAATGGTGGTTTCCAGCTTCATCCATGTCCCTACAAAGGACACGAACACGAACTCATCCATTTTTATGGCTGCATAGTATTCCATGGTGTATATATGCCACGTTTTCTTAATCCAGTCTATCATTGATGGACATTTGGGTTTGTTCCAAGTCTTTGCTATTGTGAACAGTGCCGGAATAAACATAAGTGTGCATGTGTCTTTATAGCATTTATTTTTCACATAGAAAAAAAGAAGTCAAGGCTGTGGGCACAAACGCTCTTAGTCTCCCTCTCTTCCACCTCAAAATGTTATCTTTACCCATCCCTACCAGTGGTGAGAGGTGAGATCTCATTCATCTCTATAAATGCATGGTGCTGAGAAGAAGGTTAGGGCTTAATCATTTTTACTGGTGATTTTATCATCAATGAAATTCAAGAAGAATTAAATTGTAATCTGACCTCCAGAATACAAATTGAGGGTATAGCCTAAAATATGAGGATTTCCTAAGAAAAAAAATCCACCCATGAAACAACAAGGAAACTTGCTGCAAGTTTCCTTGCACATTTTATTTTTATTTTAATGATTAAGATCAAAAGCCAATAACAATTTTATTATTAGAATTTGGAAGAGAAAAAAAAACATTGTTAGCTATGTGCGCTTGTGACACTGCTCAAATTAAAAGAGGAAAACTAGAAACAAGTAGAATGGGCAGTGAAATTGGTCCTAATGTGGAAAGCATGATCCACATGAATGTGGTCCTTCCACTGTTTGCTCTGTTAGTTCCCTTCATAACACTTGCCCACTTTAGTCCAAGAACCTAGGAATCAACTCAGAATGAGTGAAGCACACCCTAGCATCCCAGAGATTCTATATGCAGACCAAATGGAGCCTTGTACTTGGTGTAGGTGGGCTGTAGGTGTTGCATCAGTTAGAGCAGGGGTCCCCAATCCAGTACTGGTCCGTGGCCTGTTAGGAACTAGGCCGCACAGCAGGAGGTGAGCAGTGGGCAAGTGAGCAAAGCTTCATCTGTATTTATGGCTGCTCCCCAACACTCACATTACCTCCTGAGATCCACCTCCGGTCAGATCAGCAGTGGCATTAGGTTCTCATAGGAGTGCGAATCTTATTATGAACTAACTGTGCATGTGAGAGATCTAGGTTGCGTGCTCTTTAGGAGATTCTAACTAATGCCTGATGATCTGAGGTGGAACAGTTTCATCTCAAAACCATCTCCCCCATCCTCCAGTCCATGGAAAAACTCTTCCATGAAACCAGTTCCCTGTTGCCAAAAAGGCTGGAGACCGCTGAGTTACAGGGTTCTTTTTTCTTTCCCCTCAGAGTTCTTGGAATCTTTGTTCAGCTGATAAAGTAGCCCTGGTGTGCTGCTAAATACCCAAGAGTTTAGCCTTAGAGTTCATCAACACTTCTGTGTTTAGTCCTAACTACTCAAATTCAGGCACTGCATTTTAAAATCCTTGCTTGCTCTCTACTTTCAGCACGCACATTTACATGAAGTGTTTTCAGCTCTTTTCTCCTATGGCTTTGTTTTCCATTTTCTCCATAGTTTTTCTCTTTTCTGTAGGGAAATCTAAGCAAGGGGGGAAATGGTATGTAGTGGGTCGTGTCTGAATGGGCAGCCAAGAAATTCCAGTTTTTAAATCCAGTTTTCTTTTGTGTTACATAGTGAGTCATGCCACACCTAAGCCTCAGGTACATTTTCAACATCACATTCATGGAAAAAACATTGCACATGGTTTTGTTTGCACTTGTTTCGTCTCTAAAAGGTCGTGAGGCCTGAAGGCAGAAACTTTTCTATTTTGCTTGAAAAGGGTAGTTATTGTTCAAGCATGGTTGCATAATAACAATGATTGCACAGAAGTAAAACCCAGAATTTCTATAAGAATTTCATTTTTATGTCTAGTTTGAGCTTCTGTCTGAGACTTGACGTTTTTGGGTTCCTCAGTCCTCCAAGGGGGACAGGGCACTGCTAAGATGTCAACAGTAAAATATTCAGGCACATGTGAGATTTTTGCTAAGTACCTCATAAATTCAGGCAGAACCTTAAGGTTGTACTGAGCTCTGTAAGGTAGATCTTGGGAAGATGCCATTAGGGCAAAGGAGAGTTGGTTACTGTCACGACAGTTTCAGAAACTAGTGGCCTTCACTGAAGTAGAGGAAGAGGGAGTTAAGGGTGTGTGATGCTGGGTGGTGCTTGACTTTGGGGAGCTTCAAATAAACAGCTTGAAAGAAACTTTTAAGAGCAAGTGCTTTTTTTTTGTCTTCATAGGAAGTGCTAAAACTAACACCAAACTGCAAAGCTACCAATTTATCCCTGGAATAATAATAACATCTGTCTTTTATTTAGACCTACTATCTACTAGCCACATATGAATCATTCTATGTATTTCATTTAATATTTACAACAAATCTATAAGAAAGATGTTATAATCCTTATCTTACAGATTTACTGAAACTCAGAGATTAGACAACAAGCTCAAAGTACCACAGCTGGGAAAGGGTGATGGGATTTTAAACCAGGCTAGTCTGACCCCAAAGTCTGTACTTTCCTATGGCTACACATTATTGTAGGAAGCGTGTTGGAGATGCATCAAGGACCCTGGAAGTTGCTGCCGGTGGGAGGGAGGATGAAAGGCTTCAGTAAGGCAAGTTGTCGACAGCTGTCATCAACAAGGGTGATGACCTCAGGAGCCAATGCCAGAAGGTGCTTCTGGAAGCCACTAGCAGGGACCACCACATGCAGATGCCCTCAGAGGTGCAGTGCCAGACTGGGAGTCTTACACCTGGGGAGGGGGCTCATGGCCTCCCTGCCACTCCAGTCCCAGTGCCCCTTGGCCTCTAGGATGAGAAGACAGACCCATGGCCTTTCAAGGTGTTCCTTCTTACAAAGGGCAAATAACAAGGCTTCTCTTTGAAACTTGATGAGGGCTTCAAGAAGAATTAAACTGTAATCTGACCTTCAGATTACAGATTGAGGGTGCAGCCTAAAACATGAGGATTTCCTAAGCAAAAACACCAACCCATAAAACAACAAGGAACCTTGCTGCAAACTTGGGTACGGATCACGGGAGGAGAGGATAAAAAGGCTTGGAAGAAGCAAGCCCTTGGCAAAATAGAAAGGATGTGAGCAAAGAGAGGGAAAAAAAGAAAGAAAAAGAAGTGCTAGGAAATGATATGTAAGGATAAATATAAATTAAGAGGCTGATAATATGGGAGAAAAAATTACCTATCAAACTCCTGAAAAACGAAGAATAATTTCTAGAGAGGAAATTTTCAGACCACCATGGGGATATTAAGTGAGACACCAAGAATGTTCCTTAAGGATGGACATAACTTGTTTAGTGGAGGGTACAACTTGAGGAAATGGGAGTACTTTGATCAGTGCAGGACAGGGCCATTGGCTCAAATGCTTAGCACAGGATAGGATTTCCCACAATGCTTCACGCCATGCTTACAAAGCCTGATCAAGCCAGGGCGCTGCTACCAATCCCCTGATGGAGGCTGCTCGTTATTTTCTGCTCCCACAACAAGTTCTACAAACATTTTAAGCAGTCAACAAACTTGTGTTTTAAACTATGTTATGATATTCTTCTTTAGCCAAGGCACCATCTGAGGAAGCAGAGTGAGGCACACACAGAGCTCCAGGCCCCTTCCTGCTTGTTGGCTGAATGCTGCATTAACCCGACTTTCTGATGTGCTGGGTAACTGTCCACGGAAAAGACAAGACTTTTGTTTTTGCATTATTACATTATTTGTAATGATGACAGAGTTATACATTTTTTAATTAAAAATACTGAGGCTGGGCCGGGCGCTGTGGCTCACGCCTGTAATCCCAGCACTTTGGGAGGCCGAGGGGGGCAGATCACAAGGTCAGGAGATCAAGACCATCCTGGCTAACAAGGTGAAACCCTGTCTCTACTAAAAATACAAAAAATTAGCCAGGCGTGGTAGCGGGCACCTGTAGTCCCAGCTACTCGGGAGACTGAGGCAGGAGAATGGTGTGAACCCGGGAGGCAGAGCTGGCAGTGAGCTGAGATCGCCCCACTGCACTCCAGCCTGGGCTACAGAGTGAGACTCCGTCTCAAAAAAAAAAAAAAAAAAAAAAAAATACTGACCCTGTAATGTATCAGTACATTAAAGAGTAGCATTTAAAAAGTGTTCCTTATTCTGGTTACTTCACACATTCACATTATTATCACAATCACAGGGGGAATGCCAAGAGTTGCCTCTATTCAAAAATATTAAAATTGTACGAATTATTAAAGAAAGTCATGACCATAGAAAGTATACGAATATAGATATATTGGTATTCCTGACACTGGAATGAACATTTAATTTAATCTTGCTTGTAGCCTGGCTGTATGATGGCAGAAGAAATAAATAAAAAGAAATACAAAGCAGTGCATATGGAAGTGGAGGCAAGACACAAACATGGAAATTCCCCTGATGACATCAAACTATGTTATTGATCCCACATTCTTGTACAAAGGTGGGGTGTACAGACCCAGAATGGTGACAGGCCCGTGAGCTTACCTTCTGATGGCAAAACAGACCAGGCAAGGAGGGCCTGACAGCCGTGGGTTATTTATTAACTACTGTGTGTATTAAAGGAACAGCCCAGAAACCAGAACACAGATAGAAAGGGAAAGACTTCAACCTGAAAGAGGAAAACAGTCTCTTCCATTAGATCAAGTAACGGGAGCTTTCAGATACACTTGAGATATCTTAGCAAGAAAAGCAGAGAACAACAATAAACAGTTGCTCAAGAGTAGCCAAAACCAAGGTGGAAATTAACACTGACCATAAAGCTGACCTTGACAACGACCGTTTTTCCTAATCTCATCATCTCTTCTTACGCACTTTATCCAGGTCAAATATGCCTCACATAGCCCCTGCAGCACAAAGAGTGCTTAATAACTATTTATTGAATTGAAATAAAATGAATACTACCCTTTCCATGAAGCCAACATCAATGAGGCTGAATCATTAAATTCATTTGCCTCTTAGTTTCTTGATTATCTCCACTATACTGCATCCCACTTCAGCTACTGAATCCCATTGTCACACCCTGCCCATGAGTACACTACCTCTGAAATTCTCTTTCTGTGCCTCTTTCCTTTCCTGTTAGCTCTTTCACACTTTTCCAGTTGCTCAGCCAGCCATTTTCTCCTGGGAGGTCACTGAACTCATCACTCACCAGCACTCACAACTGACCCAAATGCTCAAATGGTGAATCACTCCTGTCATCTGCTCCTTCTCATCCTCCACTAAGGACACTG
Source organism: Pan paniscus (assembly GCF_029289425.2). Lineage (NCBI taxonomy): Eukaryota > Metazoa > Chordata > Mammalia > Primates > Hominidae > Pan > Pan paniscus. Next base: position 152,318,173 of record NC_073254.2, read on the forward strand.
GAGATATACTTTATACAAGTATTCACATGAGACTTCAAAGTTCATAACTCACACTTTTGCCTCAGAACGTCAATCTTTCTTTGGTTTTGCTCTGCATTCTGTTCAGCTCCCTGAAGTGGCTATCCTAAAACCTTTCCCAATCTATGCACACCTCCTAATCAGCTCTCAGCAAATGTCTTCATTATTTTGATGAGAGAGGAAAGCGTTTCTATCCACTCTGTAGTTGCCTGAGGGCAGAGCTGGGGGGATAGAATTTGATGCAAAGGACACAATATGATTGAAAAAATCTTAAATGTCAGGAACCCATTCTATATATTCATTTTTTACAATGTAGAAAGTGATGAAACGATTCAAAGAATCTACACTTGGTGGCATCTTATTCTACTTAACTTGAGCTATACAGGGTGGGATGAGACATAGAGAACCTAAGACCAAGTGACTGGGTACAGAGATATGACCAAAAAATTCTATGTGTTGCAGAATTCCCTAGAACTTAGAACGAAGAAAATGTTTCAGAATTTGAGGCAAGAAAATCTTAGGGGAAATGTATATTTCCCTTCAGTGACTGAAAGAATGAGATCTTTGACAAAACTGTGCCTACCTGCTGATCTCTCTTCACCAGCACCTACCCTGAAAACAGATTCAGTTCAAAAAGGGCTTTTTGTGAAAGACACTGAGTATTGGAAAAAAAAAATCCGTATGGTTTTGGAGGCTTCAAATAGCCAATTACCTAAACAATAATGCTGGCTGAAAGAAACATATTTTTTTTTTTGCTTTATTTCCCTGTGCTGGGTTGAACAGCGTCTCCTGAAAATTCATGTTTACCTTGAACCTCAGATGGGGACCTTATTTGAAAATAGGGTTTTTGCAGATGTAATTGGTTGAGAGGAGATCATACTGGATTAGGGTGGGATCTAAATCCAATGACATGTGTCTTTACGAGAGAAAGGAGAGAGAGATTCAGACATAGATACGTACAGAGAGAAGATGGAGGCATGAAGATGGAGGCAGAGATTGGAGTGATGCTGCCACAAGCCCAGGAATGCCAGAAGCTACCAGAAGCTGGAAGAGGCAAGGAAGGGGAGTTTTTGGAAGGAACCTGGCCCTGCCTGTATCTTGATTTCAGACTCCTGATCTCCAGAGCTGTGAGAGAATAAATTTCTGCTGTTTGAAGCTATCCAGCTTGCAGTCATTTATTACAGCAGCCCTAGGAAATTCATACATCTTCAATTTTCTACCACAAACTAAAAATTTGGAGATTTGTACATTTCTACCTAGGTCATGATTGTCCCTGTCATTGTTTGTGACACGAACTCATCAACTCATCACAAATACACATTTCTCATACATGACTGAAGCTAAATAGGTTTTTTTATTTATAGCTAAATATATGTGTGTCATGCTTTAGCTATTAATTTTGGGGGTAAAGCGGGAGAAAGTACCTTTCTTGTCTTGTCTGATTATACTCAGCAATATGTGAGAAACACAGGGAGGTTACTAGTGCCCTTTTGAACAATTTTCCTGTACTCATTCTTCCAACTCTACCCATTTAACCTGTGGCTCCTTGCTTGTTAAAACATGAGTGGACGAGTGGAACACAGCTCTTCAAAAACAACTTGCGACTCAATAAATGCAAAACTAAAACAAAAGGAGAGAGGCGATGGGTGTAATCTGTAATGAGCTGGAAATTTTGTAAATTCCCATCACTTTTCTTCCTGCCTGTTCTTGTTCCTGGCACCCAGCTTTACATACCCACCTGAGGCACAAGTTGCTGCCCACATAAAAGCCCGTAATCCATCTCTGAAAAAAGTTATCCAGAGGTCAGCTAGCTCCTAAAGTGATGCTGCCTATGGGAACATTTTAGCCAGAACTAACCGTGTAGATGGATGAGCATATGATCATGCTGACATGCTCATGTGACAATGGGAGCACAGAGGTATCTGTCCCTCTCTCTCCATGTCTCCTGCCGTATCCTCATCCCTAACAGGAACGGCTCTTTTAGCCTGACAATGTATCCCAGGTATGAGAGACAACCAGAATTAACAAGGAAATGGCATCTTTGCACCACAGACACTCCACTCTGAAGAAGGTAAGGGTGCTACGCAAATCCTGACTTGCTGATGTGGTGTCAAGGGGCCACAGTCAAGGGGCCACAGCATGAATGGACCTGTCAGCTAAAGCACATGAGGTGATGGCAAGAAGAGATGAAGTGGGAAAGAGATGAAGAAAAGTAAGGAAAAAGAGAAGAAATGAGGGCGAGGAGGCTTCTGGGAAATAACTCACCCCTTACTGTAATCCCGAATTCTCATGCGTCTACCATCTTCAAACACAACCTTGCCCTGCCAGCCACAATTGGTCAGTTCAGGGAAGGGTGCCCAGCCTATCTTGGAACTTTTCAAACGACGAAAAAGAATTCAACCCCCTCTAGAAGCTGAATATGAGCTGTGAGGTTCAGCAACCTCCAGGGATGATGTTTCTCAGCACATGAAAGAAGCCAGCATTCAGTGAGATACCATCAAGCAAGCACACAGAGAGGTACCAGAGACAAGATAAGACAGGTTTGGCAGAGTTCGAACACTTCACTGAAGCCGTTCCTGAAACCAGTTGCATCTCTACCAACTGTGCTTTATTTACTCAAGTTTTCCTCTTAATAAATGAATCGATACATTCCTTTCTTTTTCTGAAACTAGTTCAGCTTGGGTTTCTATTACTTGCAAATAAAAGTCCTGATTAATAATCAAACACAAATAAGTATAAATCATCAATTCATCAATATGTATGTGCAATCATGCATGTGCTACCTGAAATTTTTTTCTTCACATTGGAACATTGCCACATAAAATACTTTGCTTTTGTTTTACTCTTCCAGTTTATTTACTATTCTTAATTGGACCTGCGTAAGTTAAAAATAGTTACTTCAGTAAATGCCCTTGAAGAGTAATATGTTGGGAGAGAATCACTTCCTCTACTACATACCTCTACTACATACCAATATCTTTCTCCCTTGCTTATTGATTTCTGAATTTCCACCTAGGCACTTAGGATTAAGGCTATTTGACTTGATGAAAGAGGTAACATGTTATGATTTACAGTCATTTATTTTTAAATATGAGTGAATTAGGTCCTTTGGCCAAACACTTCAAGAATATAAAAACAAACAAAACAGAACATTACTTTAAAGACAGTTTATAACACAGCATGCTTAGTGTATATATTGTTGTTTGAATTTTTAATAGATTACTCATGAACTGTAAGGTACCTTCTGTACCTATATTAGCATATATAGTAATTATCAATTACTTGAGATATTCAATACACCAGAGATCACCTAGAACTTTATGAAAATTTGAAATTAACATATCTATGGCCAACAAGAAGTAGTTAATTTTAAATTCATACGTATATGGCCAGCAAGAAGTAGGAGTGTCCCAGAGGTCCCATCTTGGCTGTGCGACTAACCAGCTGTGGGACATGCCATAAGTAAGTCACATGATAATAGCTCTGCTTCCAATCCAGCTCTAGTCTATGTACAGACTAGATGAATATATATATTCATTTAATCCTCAAAGCAACCTTATGTGTTTAGGTAAAAGAATTATTCCACATTTTACAGATACACAAGATGAAGCACATATACGTTAAGAAACTTGCCCAAGTGTCACAGCCCAGATTTGACTCTGGCGGTCTGGATCAAGAATGTGCTCCTCACCACCACGTGATATACTCGTATCTTTATTAGCAGGGTCACGGATGGGACAGCATCAGTGCTCTACCAAGAACACTTCAGATCCCTGGAGCCTTTTCAGTGCACCTACCACCCGGTTCTGTTCTAGGTTCCTCATTTCTAATCACTTGTATCTGCAACTTTCCTCGGAGGACTACCTTGCAGAGAACTAGTGCCACAAAATATACATTCCCCTGGGGCAGGTGAAAGGTATGGAGATGGGGATGTCCAGCAACCTTGCCCAGATGGGACATGTTCTCCATGGGTTTGGGTTGAGGCTGGAACTGCAACAGAATCACACTCTCGCTCAGCTTCTTCTTCCCTAGCCTTACTCTCCCCACCAGCCAACCCCCGACCCAGTGTTTTCTCCTGGCACTTCCTTAGTAAATCAATTGCACATAAATCCATGTCTCAAGGGGATACATTTCAAATAAGACAAGCAGCATAATGGTGGAACATTTTTTGGGAACACATTTTATTGGGTTTGATTCTTGCTTTATTATTTTCTATCTCTATTTCTTTGTTGTTTAACTTCTCACTAACTCGGTTCCTTTAGCAGTAAATTAGTGATAATGAGGCTTACTTATAAGATTATTTAAGCATTCAATGGCTGGTCCATGTGAAGCAACAAATACCTTGTAGGTGCTCAAACAATAGTACTAGTATTACTATCTTATGTTGGATCCTGAGTTTTTAAATGCAATTTTAACATTTTACACTCACAGACAACAAGTAAATCTATACAAGTAATCCATTCACAAGTTCCAATATTTCAAAATCTAATTTTAAGGCTTGTATGTCACAAATATTCAGGCAAAAATATTTCCATAAATATTAATGATATTGCAAACTATGTAATCATGAAATATATATTTGTGAGTGCCATCTCAATATATTAAGGATTTGATTTTCTAATTTTTATGTATAAGACTTAGCTATATTTTCTCTACAGAGATCTTTTTCTGAAATATGGCATCCCTCTTTTATCAAAGGAAACTTATTTACATTCACTCGTGTATGTTTATATATAGTTTTAAGTATAAATTTTCCTTATCACTTTGATTTAAAAATGTTTTCTTTCAAGAGATGTTCCTATGAATGAATGTTCATTCTTGGACTCAAATGACAACTCCCCACCCACCAACAAAAGCCCCACCTATATCTACATACTATGTGCTCTTCGTTAGGTGCTGAGGGAGGAAATAATGATGCATCACACATGAATCTGACAGTCTTATGGATCAAATTCTAGAACAATAGAGAAGCTAAAGCTATATAATAATCATTTTCTGTTGCTTTCCAGCATCAATTCCCCAATATTTTCCTATCAGGAATCCTGAACTTCCGAGCTACATCTTTTGGCTAAGAATGATCCCCAACTTCCTTGGGTGGCCTAAGCCCACTTATGTAATCCCATCCTTGATATGAGCTGAAATTGATCCAATCACAAGGAATCTGTAGACTTTTACATGGTAGCTAAAAGCTATCCTCTCCTTTCCCCTGGATGTGAAAGAGAAACTGTGCTACATCAGAAGTCTGTGCTGCCATTTCTCTACCATGAGGCAAAATAGCCTAAGGATGAAGATAATACAATATTAAGGGCAAGCTCAAAATGAAGCTACAGCTCTTTTTTTTTTTTTTTTGTTCTGTGATGGAGTCTCACTCCGTCACCCAGGCTAGAGTGCAGTGGTATGATCTCAGCTCACTGCAACCTCTGCCTCCCCGGTTCAAGTAATTCTCCTGGCTCAGCCTACCGAGTAGCTGGGATTACAGGCATGCACCACCACACCTGGATAATTTTTGTATTTTTAGTAGAGACGGGGTTTCACCGTGTTGGCCAGGCTGGTCTCAAACTGGCTGGTCTCAAACTCCTGACCTTGTGATCCGCCTGCCTCAGCCTCTCAAAGTGTTGGGATTACAGGTGCGAGCCACCGCGCCTGGCCAAAGCTACAGCTCTTGAAATATCATGAACCTCTAGGCTAAGGGATTTGCTTCAAATAAATCCAAGCAACATTCAGTTGAAATAAAAATGGGTTTGATGATGATAATAACTGTCAATGACAATTATTTTCTTCAATCACCCTTTATTTGTTTCTTCCCGTCTTCAGACAAGCAACGAAGGCTGAGGTGACTACTCAAATCTGGATTAACCCATTTCTTGTTTGCTCTGAGAAATGAGCACTGGCAGCAAGCAACACTTTCTTTCTTTTTTTTTTTTTTTTCTAAATGGGAAATAGGTTAAGGTGGAAATTTTAATTCAGCTATCTGGAAAAATATACATATAAAACAAAGCATTCCCAAAATAACTAATAGCTAAGCCTGGTTCTATAATGTGCTTGAAAAACACTTTTTTAAGAGAACAATGAGTATTTAGAACATGCTAAAACAACAAGACTCATCTTATTTCCCATTTTTCATCTTCAAAGTGTCCTCTAAGTTGCTTTTTAGTCATAGCTATCATCCTAATCCACATCTCTCATTAATCCTATAGGAATTATAACAATAGTCATCTACTTATCTTCTTGGATGTTGCTATTGGTCTGAATGTGTCCCCCAAAAATTCTCATGTTGAAATTTAATCATCAATGTGATGGTATTAAGAGGTAGGGTCTTTAAGAGGTGATTACATGGATGGGATTAAGGCTATTACAAAAGGGTTTGAAAGACTGGGTTCATTCTCATGCCCTTCTACTTTCTACCCTGTGAGGACACAGCAACAAGGTGCCATCTTGGAATTGGACAATAGCTTTCACCAGACAGCAGACACCAATGACAGTGCCTTGACCTTGAACTTCCCAGCCTCCAGAACTGTAAGAAATACATTTGTGTTCTTTATACATTGCCCAGTCTAAAGTATTTTGTTATAGCAACACAGACTAAGACATGTTTAGTAACTTGCCTTTTGGAGAACACTCTATTTCCCAAGCAGATGATCTTCCCAAATCGCACTTTTCACCTTGTTAATCTGACCAATCATATTCAATGGCTCCACACTGCCCGTCCTGTAGCTGATAAAGTCAGTACTTCTTTTTCTGACATTCAGGGCTCACTGTCATTAGCTGCATGTTACCCCCATGGTCCCATATGCATGAATTCCAGTCATAGAAATCCCTTCCCTTTATGCACTATGTTCATTCTTACACTTACGATTTCATTCGTGCTGTTTTCCCCATCCAATAAGTCCCCCTTAAGCAACTTTGCTTATTTAAATCCTATTCATTTTTGAAAGCTCAAGTTTTGTTTTCCCTGGATGCTTATGTGATTATTTTGGCTCACATTTGCCCTGTTGCTCAGAACTTCTTTCAGGAGGCAGTACTATGTGGTAGCTTAAAGCCAAAGACTTGGTTTGGAATCCAAGGTCTGCCCCTTACTAGTTGTGTGACCTGAGGCAAATTACTTAACCTTACTGAAACTCAGTTACTTTAGTTATAAAATAGAAATACAAATCAGCTTTTTTTTTCTTTGAGATGGAGTCTCGCTCTGTTGCCCAAGCTGGAGTTCAGAGGTGTGATCTCGGCTCACTGCAAACTCCACCTCCCGGATTCAAGCAATTCTCCTGCCTCAGCCTCTCAAGTAGCTGGGATTAGAGGCATGTGCCACAACACCCAGCTAATTTTGTATTTTTAGTAGAGATGGGGTTTCACCATGTTGGCCAGGCTGGTCTCAAACTCCTGACCTCATGATCTGCCTGCCTCAGCCTCCCAAAGTGCCAGGATTACAGGCGTGAGCCACCACGCCTGGCCCAAATCAACTTTTAATCTATTATAAAAACTAAAGGAGAAACGTGTCTAGCACATAATCTGTTGTAAACATTAGTTTAAAACTATACTCAGTTCTGTACAATTTATCACATATGTAACTTTTTTACTGAATGCAATTATTTCATATGCAAATTTTTTCTCCTTAGTTGGAGTAACAGTTCATTGTTTTACTACTTGCTGCCAATTCATTACATGGGGCTGACTTTTTTTAAAGCCTTTGTTATTTGTGTATGAGTGTCTGTGTGTGTGTAATTAAGAAAACACAACATGAAGATTAGATCTTGCTATTCTTTGACATGCTATTGCATACATCTCTATAGGTATGAGCTGTTTTTAAATGATACATGAATTGTTTTTTAGTTTAACTTGTGTTTTAAATTCCAGCATTTCACAGAGTCAAATGCACATACAGTTCATACAGAGTAGATATATATAATTTTGCTTTTTCATGCTGCAGAAAAAATGATTCAGAGAACTTTTCCAATAGTTTTTTGGTGGTTTCGTTTGTTTCTTTCAGTCAATGCATGCGCTTCAATTCAGCAATACATCAAAGGGGTGAGTATATCTGAATTTCTGCCAGTCCTATGCAGGATAGATAGATGCACATGTACTAACATGTTTTATGGAGGATGAAAAACTGCAGAAATGGGCAATATACAGGAACATAACTCCATATCACAGGACGACAAAGGAGACAGAACTATGCACTAAAAAAATGCTTGAATACTACAACTTTATTTTATGTGACCCATCCTCCTATCCTGGGGAAGTAAAGATTAACAGAAGAAATTCAAAGCAACATTAAACTAAGGAAAGATAAGTAAACATTAAATTACCAAAATAATGGAGAAATTATTTGCAACACTTATATCAAACAAAAGGCTTAATTCCCTTAATATAAAAAGTTCTGATAAAACAAGTCAAAAAACAAAATGGTGAAAATGGGCAAAATACATGAATCAAAACTTCATGGAAGTCTGGGCACAGTGGCTCATGCCTGTAATCCCATCACTTTGGGAGACTGAGGTGGGCGGATCACCTGAGGTTGGGAGTTCAAGACCAGCCTGGCTAACATGGTGAAACCCCGTTTCTACTAAAAATACAAAAATTAGCTGGGCATGGTGGTGCACACCTGTAATATCAGCTACTCAGGAGGCTGAGGCAGGAGAGTCACTTGAACCCAGAAGGCAGAGGTTGCAGTGAGCCGAAATTGCACCACTGCACTCCAGCCTGGTCAACAGAGTGAGACCCTGTATCAAAAAAAAAAAGTCCATGGAAAAGAGATCCACATGGTTACAAACAGAGAAAAAGGTGTTAAATAAATATATTGAATTCAATATACTGAAATGAAAACAACAATGACATACCTATCAGATTGGCAATATTCACCTATCAGTTTGGCAACATTTAAAAAGTCTGTCAATAGGCGATTTGAATAGAAAGAATATAATAGCATAAAACCGGAAATAATTTAATATTGTTATTTAAATTATATTAAATTCAGATATTCATACAATAATAAAATGGATCTATACATACTGAAGGGGAACATTTTTCAAAAGGTACTGTCAAATATTAAAAGCAAGTGTCAAAATACATAGTGTTATCCTATCAGGATCTAAAAGTTAAAACAAGAAAGTTATATACACATATAAGATATATGAAGTTTTTTCTATATCTATTAAGAGAAAGGAATGAAAATATAAACAGAAATAGACATAAAGGTATTGATTTCATATGTATAGACAATTTCAGAAAAATACAAGAAAACATTTATGATGGCTTTATAAGCAGTGACACTTGAGTAGTATTAATAGAAGTTAGGGCATTTTACTTTTCACTTTACAATCTTTCATATTTGAGTTTTTACAGTAAGCAAATATTACTTTTACAGTGTATTTTTAAAAATTCTGGTTTCCTTGCTTACTAACTGAATGGCGCATGACAACTTGACAACTTAATTAACTGTATGAGTCTCTGTTTCCTACCACACAAGGTGATCATGAGGATTGCATGAGATAAAAAATCCCACACAGGAGAAGAAAGTCTTCTCAGTAAATGACCTGAGGTCAGCTGGTTATTCATATGGGGGAAAAAAATCAATCTTGACTCTGATAGCGGCAGGAGGCAGACAAATTCCTAGGCAGATAGGGGCGGGTCCCTGGTGAAACCTGACCTTCAAACTAAAGACAATTTAAAGCCTGAAAACCAAGCCACAAGTCTTGGATAAATCCACAGACTGGATTGAGAACCTCTGTTCCCATTTGGCACACATTCCTTTGATTGATCCCCACCCTTCACCTATTTAAGACATATCTACCCTTCCCTAATTGGTGTTTTACACTGTTGTACCACCTTTGAGTGGTGTCTTTATTTTAGCCTTTTTTGCATACTCACAAACCAATCCACACACATTCTCCTATTCTGAACCCATGAAAGTCCCAGACTCAGCCACACTGGGGGACTGACCACCTTTGAGTTGGGAGCACTACCCAACTTTGGGTAAATGGGCTGCCCAACTCGTGTCTCACTCTCTGCTGAAAGCTGTTTCATCACTCAGTAAAACTCTCCACCCTGCTGACTCTTCAGTTGTCCAAGTAATCTCATTCTTCTTGGACATGGGACAAGAACCCAGGACCCGCCAAACAGCAGGTGCAAAAGGAGCTATGTGACAGGAACCAGCTGCCCTATGTGACAGGAACCAGCAGCAGAGCCAGGCCAACCCAGGGGCCACGGTCCAGAGTGGGGCAATGGGAACAAATGAGCAGAGGTTCCATCGGCCACAGAATTTTCTGGCTTGCAAAGTGGCATCGAAAAACATCTTGTGTCATTTCCTACCCCACACTATAAACTATAAAATGTCAATTCCAGGTAAATTTTAGGTTTAAATGTGAAAGCCTAAAATAATATTTGTATCAGATAACATAGAAAAATACTATCATGTTGTTGGATTCAGTGTTATAGTGTTTTTGAGAATTTCTGTGTCTACATTTATGAGGAATAATGGTCTGTAGGTTCTTTTTTGTGATGATTTTGTCTATCTATATTATCTGCTTAATGCTGGCCTCATAGAATAAATTGCTAAGTTTTTCTTCCTCTTCTAAGAAAAAAGAATAGAAAAGAAAAGAATTCCATACAGTGCAGGGTATATATAAAGCATTTATCCTATTAGTTCTCAAAATGTTAGTTCTCATAATCTCCATCCATTATCTGTCTATAATATTTCCTTGAAAACTACATTCATTTTATATTTGTGGTAAGCTATCATACTTAATTAGATAATAGTCTCCAAAAGCCTTTGAAAATATTTACTTCCCTATTACTGAGTCAATGCAACATAATTTATCTCCTCTTATTTTTTAATGTAAAATTTGTATTTAGAGTAATAACTGACTAGGAAGGATTTTGAGCTGGGTTTCTAGAACAACAGAGTTTTCTTCTGTAAACCCAATTATATCCTCTGAGTTTTTAGGCCTTTAGAATAACTAAAGGAGTCTTTTTTTTTTCTTTAACCTAAATCTGCTGTCAAGATTGACAGACCAAATGACAGATGCCAGTACATGTGGCTTTACCTCCAACCAGTTACATCTCCTGATGGGGGGATCCCAGCAAAGACACCAAGACCCTTCTTTGGTTCTGTATCAAACATTTTCTGTTTCTCTGGATTACATTTTGCTTTTTTGGTCTCCTTTGAAGTTATAGCTGTGGGTCTGTTTTTTTGTTGTTGTGTTGTTGTTGTGGGGGATGGGGGGATTTTTTTTAATGATTTCAAGGCCTAATAATTCTATCCAAGAAAGGGCAGAACTTAATTACTAACACATGATTCTCATGATAAAATACCAGAGCCCAAATTAGAAGAAAGAAAAAAACTTAGGTTTTTACTTAGTAAAATATAACTTACATATAAAAATAACCAATTTAAATATGCATGTCTTTAAACTAACTTCCTTTTAATAAAAGTTTTCATATCCTGAAACTTCTAGTACCTGTGTTTATATGTAATTTGTCATGGTTTTGGCAATTTTAAATAAAGTATATTATTTTAGCACTTATTCATCATAATTTAAGGATTTTATTTAATGAAAAAATGTAATAAATGGCCCATCTTTTATTTCTAGCAGCAGGGGAATAACATCAATGACTTTTTTATTTCTCTGAGCATAGTCTTAAGGCTAAATCTAATTGTAGGCAATACAAATTAATAATATTGCTTCATGCAGAATTCTATGTTGGTTTTTATCCAAAGGTCTAGAATTCACTGGCCTTTTAAATGCCTGCAAAGTAAGTTCTGTTCTATCTGGTAATGAAAGCAGGAGAAATTTATGATAAGTGGTCTCTAAGATACAAAATAAATTTGCTTTAGAACCGATAATAAGTCCAGGTCTTTAAATCATATTTTTTTGCCCCTTCCATGTACGATCTGCAAGTAGCACAGCAGAGCTGTTTTTTGATTAACTAGATGCATAATCCACAGTGCCACCCATTCAAAATGCATTTGTCCCAGGAACAAAATAAATTTTTTGAACATTGTTTACAACTCCCCATTATTGGCTTGAGTCTAGATTTGAGTCTCTCATCCAACAAGCATTTACTAAACACTATAAGAAACTGTACCCAAGGCTGCAGATCTAAGCCACAATTGGATCAATTGTCAAGGAGTTAAAGTTTTATGATCAGGTAAAAGATAAATTCCACTAAAAAAGGTGCTAATATATCAATAATAGCTATCGTTTGTGAGTGTTTATATGTACCAAGGACATTACACAAGTTATCACATTTAATCTTTATACGACACTGAGACTGGTATTACTGTCTTCATTTTGCAACCAAGAAAATTGAGGCACAATTAAGTAAACTGAAGAAATTAACACGTATTCTTAGTGGCAGGCTTAGATTTGCACCCTGGTCCAACTGGTTCAAGTTTCATTCTCCGGGTGACTGATTGTCTACCTTTCTTATCTGTACAGGATACAGTGGAGATACAAGGGAGGGAGCTATGGTCAGAAAATGAATTAAAATAAGGTTCAAAATAATTTTGTACTTTAATTTTGTAGGACTGTTTCAAAATGTCATTTGGGCTGGGTGTAGTGGCTCACATCTGTAATCCCAGCACTTTGGGAGGCCGAGGCAGACAGATCACTTGAGGTCAGAAGTTAGAGACCAGCCTGGCCAACATAGTGAAACCCCATCTCTACCAAAAATACAAAAATTAGCCAGGTGTGTTGGCGGGTGCCTGTAATCCCAGGTACTTGAGAGGCTGAGGCAGGAGAATCGCTTGAACTCCGAAGGTGGAGGTTGTAGTGAGCCAAGATTGTACCACTGCACTCCAGCCTGTGTGACAGAGTGTGACCCTGTCTCAAAAAAAAAAAAATTATTTGATTTATTTTATGGAGTGTTGCCCTCTAGTTGGAAAAGGGATAACAAAAATATTTAAAAGACTATGCTTAACTTCTTGCAGAATTTGTGGTGAACCATTGCTACAATGAAGAAATACAGTCTTTTATAAGTCATGAAAGTTAAACAAATAAATGAATAGGAGTGGATGACTTTTTTAGTTCTCACTCTTCTCTCTTTTTTTTTTCTTATTCTCCATGTGTTTGAACATGAGGCCCCCATTTAAAAAGTTCTCATTTATAGAACAGTTCCATGAAAAAGAGAAAACAAACTAAACTCAGGCTATGGCTGCATTAAATAAACACTGGCCTTCATGTCCGTGGGTGAGGCTCCATCCTAGGTAGATACCCCCGACTCCAGGAAGTCTGTTTATCTTAGTAAAGAGGTTCACACTGAACTCACTTTTTCAAAGGTCCTAAATCTCCTGTTGCTTTCCAGATACTGCATAAAAAAGTATTTTCCTATAGATGTAGGTTTCTTGAGAGGAAGGCAACTGTCTTATTAATCTTTGGGTTTATTTGATTGTTTGCATTTTATTTAATTTGCAAAGTTAACAGAAAAAATAATGTAACATCATTCATATAACAACCACCCAGGATTCTGTCATTTTTACTTTGCTATTTATCTTCACCCTAACTTAATCCAGTACATTTCAGTGCACTTCAGTGTTCCCACTGGGCACTCAAATGTTGAAGTGACCTGCCAAACTCAAAGATCAAGGTGGGTCCCAAGGACAAACGCAGGGGTCATTAGTCTTACAAGTCTGATTTGTTTTTTTCCCTAAACTTGTCAACATCTCCTTTAAGTTAAGCCTAAAATAACTTTTGCAATTAATACTTTTTGTCAGAGTTTAAATATTCTCAGGTATGCAGCCATAAAAACTACATTAAAATGGATGTACATACGAAGAAAACATATAAAAAACACGGGTGATTTATTCCATATTGTATAAAAACCACACTTAATCTAAATGTTGTAATTCACAACCTGCATAAGTTTTCAAAGAAAAATTTACAGTTTCAGGAATGTGGCCAATCTCTTTTCTTGGCAGATAAAGGAAGAAATCTAACAAAAGAGCATACAAATCAAGTTATGATAATGGTTCCAAAAAAGACTGCATTGTCTTCACTCCCCGCTAAACCAGCATTTCTTTTTGGATTTTTACTAAAGTCCTAACCCCTAACATCAAAGAAGGTGCCAAGTCTTTCATCTTCTACCTGCACAGTAACCTTTGTGTGTATTCTCTCCTTATTTATTTTTATTTTATTTTATTTTTTATTTTTCCAAGGGTTACGGGGGCACAGGTAGTATTTGGTTAAATAAGTAAGTTCTTTGGTGGTGATTTGTGAGACTTTGGTGCACCCATCACCTGAGCAGTATACACTGCACCTTATTTGTAGTCTTTTTATCCCTTGCCCACCCCCACCCTTTCCCCCAAGTCCACAAAGTCCATTGTATCATTCTTATGCCTTTGCGTCCTCATAGCTTAGCTCCTATATATCAGTGAGAACATACAATATTTGGTCTTCCATTCCTGAGTTACTTGACTTAGAATAATAGTCTCCAGTCTCATCCAGGTTGCTACAAGTGCTGATAATTCATTCCTTTTTATGGCTTAGTAGTATTCCATCATATATATAGATATATTCCATCATATATATATATATATATATATATATATATATATATATATATATATACCACAGTTTCTTTATCCACTCATTGATTGATGGGCATTTGGGTTGGATCCATGATTTTGCAATTGTGAAATGTGCCGCTATAAACATTCGTGGGCAAGTATCTTTTTCATATAATGACTTACTTTCCTCTGGGTAGATACCCAGTAGTGAGATCACCAGATCAAATGGTAGTTCTACTTTTAGTTCTTTAAGGAATCTCCACACTGTTTGCCATAGTGGCCTTACTAGTTTACATTCCCACCAGCAGTGTAGAAGTGTTCCCTGATCACTGCATCCACACCAACATCTCCTGTTTTTTGATTTTTTGATTATGGCCATTCTTGCAGGAGTAAGGTGGTATTGCATTGTAGTTTTGATTTGCATTTCCCTGATCATTAGTGATGTTGAGCATTTTTTCAAATGCTTGTTGGCTATTTGTATATCTTCCTTTGAGAATTGTCTATTCATGTCCTTAGCCTACTTTTTGATGGGATTGTTTGTTTGTTTTCTTACTGATTTGTTTGAGTTTGTTGTCGATTCTGGATATTAGTCCTTTGTCAGACGTATAGATTGTGAAAATTTTCCCCCACTCTGTGGGTTGTCTGTTTACTCTGCTGACTATTCCTTTTGAGGTGCAAAAGCTCTTTAGTTTAATTAGGTCCCAACTATTTATCTTTGTTTTTATTGCATTTGCTTTTGGGTTCTTGGTCATGAAATCCTTGCCTAAGCCAATGTCTAGAAAAGTTTTTCCAATGTTATCTTCTAGAATTTTTATAGCTTCAGGTCTTAGATTTAAGTCCTTAATCCATCTTGAATTAATTTTTGTATAAGGTGAGAGATGAGGATCCAGTTTCACTCTCCTACATGTGGCTAGCTTATTATCTCAGCACCATTTGTTGAAAAGGGTGTCATTTACCCACTTTATGTCTTTGTTTGCTTTGTCGAAGAACAGTTGGCTGTAAGTATTTGGGTTTATTTCTGTGTTCTCTATTCTGTTCCATTGGTCTATGTGCCTATTTTTATACCAGTACCATGCTGTTTTGGTGACTATGGTCTTATAGTTTGAAATCAAGTAGTGTGATACCTCCAGATTTGTTCTTTTTGCTTAGTCTTGCTTTGGCTATGCAGGCTCTTTTTTGGTTCCATATGAATTTTAGAATTGTTTTTTCTAATTCTGTGAAGAAAGAATGATGGTGGTATTTTGACGGGGACTGAATTGAATTTGTAGATTGCTTTTGACAGTACGGTCATTTTCACAATATTGATTCTACCCATCCATAAGCATGGGATGTGTTTCCATTTGTTTGTGTCATCTGTGATTTCTTTCAGCAGTGTTTTGTAGCTTTCCTTGTAGAGGTCCTTGGCCTCTTTGGTTAGGTATATTTCTAAGGTTTTGTTTTTGTTTTTGTTTGTTTGTTTGTTTGCAGCTATTGTAAAAGGGGTTGAATTCTTGATTTGATTCTCTGCTTGGTCACTGTTGAAGTATAGAAGAGCTACTGATTTCTATACCTTAATATTGTATCCAGAAACTTTGCCAAATTCTTTTATCAGTTCTAGGAGCTTTCTGGAGTCGTCTTTGGGGTTTTCAAGGTAAATGATATCAACAGCAAACAGGGACAGTTTGACTTTCTCTTTACTGATTTGGATGCCCTTTATTTCTTTCTCTTGTCTGATTGCTCTGGCTAGGACTTCCAGTACTGTGCTGAAGAGGGGTGGTGAGATTGGGCATCCTTGTCTTGTTCCAGTTCTCAGAGGGAATGCTTGCAACTTTTCCTCATTCATCATTATGCTGGTTGTGGGTTTGTCATAGATGACTTTTATTATATTGAGGTATGTTCCTTGTATGCCGACTTTGCTAAGAGTTTTAATCATAAAGGGATGCCAGATTTTGTTGGATGCTTTTTCTGCATCTATTGAGATGACCAGGTGATTTTTGTTTTTAATTCTGTTTATGTGCTGTATCACATTTACTGACTTGCCTATGTTTAACCATTCCTGCATCCCTGGTATGAAACCCACTTGATCATGGTAGATTATCTTTTTGATATGTTGTTGGATTTGGTTAGCTAGCATTTTGTTAGGGATTTTAGCATCTAAGTTCATCGGTTATATTGGTCAGTAGTTTTCTCTTTTGGTTATGCCCTTTCCTGGTTTGGGTATTAGGGTGATGCTGGTTTCATAGAATGAATTCGGGAGGGTTCTCCCTTTCTCTATCTTGTGGAATAATGTCAAAAAGATTGGTACCAATTCTTCTTTGAATGCCTGCTGTGAATCCGTCTGGCCCCAGACTTTTTTATTGTTGGTAATTTTTTAATTATCCTTTCGATCTCACTGCTTGCTATTGGTCTGTTCAAGGTATCTAATTTTTCCTGATTTAAGCTAGGAGAGTTGTATTTTTCCAGAAATTTATCCATCTCTTCTAGGTTTTCTAGTTTATGTGTATAAAGGTGTTCATAGTAGCCTTGAATGATCTTTTGTGTTTCAGTTATCAGTTGCAATATCTCCCATTTTGTTTCTTAATGAGGTGATTTGGATTTTCTCTCTTCTTTTCTAGGTTAAGCTTGTTAATGGTCTATCAACTTTATTTATCTTTTCAAAGAATCAGCTTTTTGTTTCATTAATGTTTTGTATTTTGTTTGTTTGTTTGTTTCCATTTCTTTTAGTTCAGGTCTGATCCGGGTTATTTCCTTTCTTCTGCTGGGTTTCGGTTTAGTTTGTTCTTGTTTCTCTAGTTCCTTGAAGTGTGACCTTAGAATGTCAGTTTGTGCTCTTTCAGTCCTTTTGATGTAGGCATTTAGGGCTATGAACTTTCCTCTTAACACCACCTTTGCTGTATCCCACAGATTTTGATAGGTTGTGTCATTATTGTCATTCAGTTCAAAGAATTTTTAAATTTCTATCTTGATTTCATTTTTGACCCAATGCTCACTCAGGAGCAGGTTATTTAATTTCCATGTATTTGCATAGTTTTGAAGGTTCTGTTTAGAGTTGATTTCTAGTTTTATTCCACTGTGGTCTGAGAAAGTGCTTGATATAATTTCAATTTTCTTAAATTTATTGAGGCTTGTTTTATGGCCTATCACGTGTCCTGTCTTGGAGAAGGTTCCATGCACTGTTGAAAAGAATGTGCATTCTGCAGTTGTTGGATGAAATGTTCTGTATATATCTGTTAAGTCCATTTGTTCCATGGTATAGTTTTAATCTATTGTTTCTTTGTTGACTTTGTCTTGATGACCTGTCTAGTGCTGTCAGTGGAGTATTGAAGTCCCTCATTATTATTGTGTTGCTGTCTATCTCAATTCTTAGTTCTATTAGTAACTGTTTTACAATTTTGAGAGCTCCAATGTTACGTGCATGTATGTTTAGGATTGTGATATTTTCCTGCTGGACAAGGCCTTTTAACATTATTTAATATCCCTCTTTTTCTCTTTTAACTGCTGTTGCTTGTTGCTTTAAAGTCTGTTTTGTCTGATGTAAGAATAGCTACCCCTGCTTGCTTTTGACGTCCATTTGCATGAAATGCCTTTCTCCACCCCTTTACTTTAAGTTTATGTGAGTCCTTATGTGTTAGGTGAGTCTCCTGAAGGCAGCAGATAGTTGATTGGTAAGTTCTTATCCATTCTGCAGTTCTATATCTTTTAAGTGGAGCACTTAGGTGATTTACATTCAATGTAGTATTGAGATGTAAGGTATCATTGCATTCATTGTGCTATTTGTTGCCTGTGTACCTTGGATTTTTTGTTTTTTGTTTTTGCTTTTTAAATTGTATTTTTGTTTTATAGGTCCTATGTGATTTATGCTTTCAAGAGGTTCTGTTTTGATGTGTTTCTGGATTTGTTTCAAGATTTAGAACTCCTTATGGCAGCTCTTGTGGTGCTTCCTTAATAGTGGCGAATTCTCTCAGCATTTGTTTGTCTAAAAAAGACTATATCTTTCCTTCATATATGATGCTCAGTTTCACTGGATACAAAATTCTTAGCTGATAATTGTTTTGTTTGAGGATTCTGAAGATAAAGCCTCAATTCCGTCTCGCTTGTAGGGTTTCTGCTGAGAAATCTGCTGTTAATCTCAAAGGTTTTCCTTTATAAGTTAACTGGTGCTTTTGTCTCGTAGGTCTTACGCTTCTTTCCTTCATCTTAACTTCATCATAACCTGATGATGATGTGCCTAGGTGATTATCTTTCTGTGATGAATTTCCCAGATCTTCTTTGTGCTTCTTGTATTTGGATGTTGAGGTCTCTAGCTAGGCCAAGGAAGTTTTCCTTGATTATCTCCCCAAATATGTTTCCAAACTTTTAGATTCCTTTTCTTCCTCAGGAATACCTCTTCCTTATTCTTAGGTTTGGTCATTTACCATAATTCCAGACTTCTTGGAGGCCTTGTTTATATTTTCTTATTTTTTCTTTGTCTTTGTTGGATTGGGTTAATTTGAAGACCTTGTCTTTGAGCTCCGAAGTTCTTTCTTCTACTTGTTCAATTCTATTGCGGAGACTTTCCAGAACATTTTGCATTTCTATAAGAGTGTCCAAGGTTTCCTGAAGTTTTGATTGTTTGTTCTTTAACAATCTATTTCCTTAAATATTTCTTCCTTCACTTCTTGTATTGTTTTTTGGATTTTCTTGCCTTTCGCTGGTGTCTCCCTGATTAGCTTAATAAGTAACCTCCTGAATTCTTCTCCAGGTTAATCAGGGATTTCTTCTTGGTTTGGATCGATTGCTGGTGAGCTAGTGTGATTTTTTGGGGGTGTTAAAGAGCCTTGTTTTGTCATATTACCAGAGTTGGTTTTCTGGTTCCTTCTCATTTGGGTAGGCTCTGTCAGAGGAAAAGTCTACAGGTGAAGGCTACTGTTCAGATTATTTTGTCCCAGGGGATGTTCCCTTAATATAGTCCTCTCCCCTTTTTTCTATGGATGTGGCTTCCTGTGAGATAAGCTGCAGTGATTGTTATATCTCTTCTGGGTGTAGCCACCCAGCAAGTCTACCAGGCTCCAGGCTGGTACTGGGGTTTGTCTGCACAGAGCCCTGTGATTTTAACTGTCTATGGGCCTCTCAGCCATTGATACCAGCACCTGTTCCAGTGGAGGTGGCAGGGAGATGAAATGGGCTCTGTGAGGGTTCTTACCTTTGGTGATTTAAAGTTCTATTTTTGTGCTGGTTGGCGTCCTGCCAGGAGGTGGCACTTTCCAGAGAGCATCAGCTGTGGTGGTATGAAGAGGAACTGGTGGTGGGCGGGGCCCTAGAACTCCCAAGAGTATATAGCCTTTGTCTTCAGCTACCAGGGTGGGTAGGGAAGGCCCATGAGGTGGGGGCAGGGCTAGGTGTGTCTGAGCTCAGACTCTCCTTGGAAGGGTCTTGCTGCAGCTGCTGTGGGGAATGGGGGTGAGGTTCCCAGGTCAATGGAGTCATCTACCTAGGAGGATCATGGCTGCTTCTGCTGAGTCATGCAGGTTGCCAGGGAAGTGGGGGAAAACCAACAGTCACAGGCCTCACTCAGCTCCCACACAATCTGAAGGGCTGGTCTCCCTCCCATCATGCCCCTCCCCCAACATCCTGTTTCCAGGCAGTAGATGAGCACGGCTTGAGAACTTGCCCCAGACTAGCCACTTCCCAGGTGCAGAAGAAAAGGGATTTGGTTCTTCCCTCACCTGTGGAGTCTGCACACCAGATTCGTGCCCTTCCCCAGGTTCTGGCCAGGAGGCTTCTTGCTGGATTCAAATTGTTACAAAGTTCAGCTGGGGACTTCCTTCTCCCTGTGGCATTTTACCCTGTGCCTCTGGTCACCCTCCCAAAAGATCCCTGTGGTACCAAGCAGGGATGGCATGCTTAGGGACCCAGTGAGCTCCCAGGTCCTTTCCCACTGCTTCTTCTATCCCTGTATTTTGCTCACCTCTCTAAATTGACTCAACTCCAGGTAAGGTCAGAAAGTTCTCCCACAAACTAGACCTTCAGGGGTTGGAGTCTATCACCATTCTCCGGTGTGTAGGCTGGGCCTGCTTCTTATGGCAGGAGCAATGGCGTGCTAATCCCAAATCAAGCCTCAAGTGGCCTTACAGTTTCTACTCTCTCTTTTGGAACTGTGCCATCACCATTTGAACAAGCCCAGTCTAGACTTCTAGAGAACAAGATACTATAAAGGAGAGCCCACTTGTTCAGCTGAGGCCTCCTAGACCTGCTTACAACCAGCTGACTCCCAACAAGAAGAGAGAGCCCAGGCACTATTAGAAAGCTGCATACCCAATCCAAGCTGGTTACATACCTGTTTGTAGCCCAGCTACAAACAGAAGAACCACCAAGCTGACTTGTAAACTATAACATGTGCTTCTTCATTTAAAGCTTATTTAAAGTTGTTGAACTTCGGGTTGGTTTGGTTCACAGAAATAGCTAACCAATAAAAATGAATAAAAAATTCTGGTATGTTCAGAAAATGAAATTCAAAGATGAAAATTAACACATTATTTTCTACAAACAACATGGCCAACTTGCACATCCTGTTCGGCAAAAAAAGCCAGACACAGAAGAGCACTAGCGTTTCTGTCTACCTACAAAAAGTTCACAACAGGCAAAATTAGTAAAGAGTGATTTAAGTCAGCAAACTGGTGACTTCTGGGGACAGACAGTACCTGGGAGGGGAGGCAAAGGACACTTCTGAGTTGATACTCTATTCTTGATCTTGATTCTAGTTTCATGAGTCAGTTCACCTTATGAAAATTCAATGAGTTTTATACTGTTTGTGCACTTTTATCTAGGCAATTCAATAAAAGAATGTTTTAAAAAGAAATCGGTAAAGGGTTGAACAGCAAACTGACAGAACAGAGCATAAAAAGAGCATAAGCCTCACTAGTAGTCTAAGGAAAGCAAGCCAAAGCAATCAGAAATATTAGTTTTCACCCATTAACAGGCAATAAATTTAAAAGACTAAAATATCCAGTGCTCAAGAAGGGATGAGAAAATATTCACATACAGCTAGTGTGTGAATTTTATAAAGTAATCTGACAAATATATTAAAGTTTGAAATACATGTAATCTTGATTCAATCCATTTAGCAATCTAGCGTATAGGAATGAAACCACCAATACATAACGATATACTTACAAGAACATTTACTGAAGCAATGTTTATGGTAGCAAAAAGCTTACAACGTCTTGAATGTGCATCAAAAGTGGATGGCTGCAAAAATTATGGTTTATACATAATAGGAGATTAAATTATGTAAACATTAAAAATAATGTGTTATAATATTTTGTCCAGTAATGATGAGGGCATTAATTTGAAAAGCAAAATTCAAAGTAATAGATATAGAGTGATCCTAATTTGTTTAAAAATAAAAGAGATTAACCCAAAAAAATCCTATATAAATGTTGTAAATGTTTTCTTCAGCATAAAGTTTTAGAAAAATACAAATAAATCTGTTAGCATTAGTCACCTCAGGAAAGTAGAATTTGGAGAAAGAGGGCACTACTACTTTTTATTTTATATATTTTTTACTTTTTTAATTATTATGAGAAGTACATATTACACTGGAAATGAAACAAATACACATGTTAGAAAATATTCTCATATTAGAAAATAAAGTTTTCTCTAGAGAAAAAACTCCTTAATCTTTCAAATGATGAGAGATAAAAACTCAACAGTTGTGACCTCTTTGCAAGATTGTTAAAAGCCAGTCCAGAAGCACATCATATCACATATGAATTTTATCTGATTATTAATTCAAGCTGAAGAAGAAATAAATTATCCCATAAAATATCTCTTAGCACTTGGAGTAAATATAGTTTGAAAAAAATGTGACTGAACTAACAATCTTTTGGAAAATCCTATTTGCTATATGAGTGGAAAATATTACTCAGAGTACTGACATTTCCTGTTTACCACTGAAAAAAGAACTTAGTTCTCTAACCTTGTAAATGTAATTCAACTGTGAATCTTACAAACACTTACAATAAGAGTTTGCCTTACTAAACAAATCAGGTTCATCTGGCAGTCTAGTTCTTAAAGGAACTAAACTTTATCTTAAAAGGAAGTATAGAAATAAAAAGGAAAGATAGTAAAAGTAATGAATTCCAAGTTATAAAGGAACTAATATACCATATAAAATCTAGTTAAATATAAATATTTCAATTTTTCCCTCTTTTAAATGTCTCAGAAAAGTCAATGAAATCAAAGTGAGTGTCCAGCTGTTCTAAATTACTGGATAATAATATCCAAGTAATTTAGAGCTTTTTGAAAAGCTTTAAAAATTATTTAATTATAGATTG
The DNA here is from genome assembly GCF_029289425.2 of Pan paniscus. NCBI lineage: Eukaryota > Metazoa > Chordata > Mammalia > Primates > Hominidae > Pan > Pan paniscus. Next base: position 152,340,985 of record NC_073254.2, read on the forward strand.
TTAAGAGATGATAAAATGGAGATATAAATCTTAGGTGTATTTTTTGCTTTGAAATTGTTTTATATTTCATACTTTGAAGGAGAGATAGAGATAAGTAATAAAAATTTATGACCTAAATTTCACTCTCAATTTCAATTAATTAACTGGATGAGAAAGGCAGTTTTTTCCTCTGGACTTCATTTTCTGCAACCATGAAATAAAATGTTGACAAAAGCAAACAGAAGGTTTAGACTGTTAGAGGAAAGAAGGATTACTATAAAATGACAATATTTCACATCTATTGTGCCTCAGGTATTCTATAAACATTTTCCAAATAACTTTACAGTAGTATTGTGATAGGTCATATCTCCATTTTGCCAATGGGAAAACGGATTCAGAAAAGTTCTGTAAGTTACTCAAGGTCATATAAGTGGTAAATGGTAGAGCCCGGATTTGAAATCACGTCTATGTGACCAGAAAGACAGGAAGGGCCCTTCAAGCTTAGATTCATATAGGTTAAATAAAGTGTTAAAGCTCCCCCTACTAGACTAAATAAATGGTGTTCATAATACACGTACTAATAACACCTATGTGTGTAGCACATTTGCACTGAAAAGAGTTCAACACAGTAATTCAGATCTCAGGCATTAGAATTAAACAAGGCTAGGTTCCCACTCCATGTTTACAACATCTGGCTCCATGACATTAGAGACGACATTACATTTTTCTGAGCCTGTTTTCTCATCTAGAAAATGGCATAGGTAGTAAGTAAAGCACAGTGTTTGGTACATGATGAGCAATCCATAAATACTTGTCTTCTAAAATTCAATATTTTAAAAGCATTTTCAAAGTAATCTTGAGAAGATATGAATTGTTATTTTTATGTTATACATGGGTATATACTAACACCAAAATCATAAAAGTTAAGGGAAAAGTAAAGGGGCATATTCAAAAACCCTGTGTTTAGTTTCCATCCTAAAGGACCGATTTTACATTGAAGGTATGAGGCTAAAATCAGCTATTATGGAGAAAATACCCAATTTTATTAATAAAGGTAATTTTATAAAGACTATGGAAGATTGTGATGACTAAGAGAAACAAACATACATCTTTGGAGGATGACCTTAAAGCAGTATTTTTTCAAAGCTTGGGAAATAAATAAATAATTCCTTGAGAACTTTTTTTAGGCCCATGCTTCAGTAAAATAGAAAGCAAAATGAGACAAACCTTTTCTATAAAAAAACCCACATATATCACATACATTTAAATTATTAAGAAAACACAGCTGACATTAGCGATGAAAATGGACATGGCTCTAACAAACTCCACTGTCAAGTCACTGGCTCTAGGGAAGACCTTGTCATTTCCACAAGAACTGAAAGGCCATCGTCCTCTTAGGAACTGCCTGCAGCTTTCCTTTTTTTTTTTTTTTTCTGAGACAGGATTTTGCTCTGTCTCCCAGACTGGAGTGCAGTGGTGAGAAAATGGCTCACTGCAGCCCCAAACTCCTGGGCTCAAGTGATCCTCTCATTTCGACCTCCCAACTAGCTGGTACCAGCTAAATTTTTTAAATTTTTCTGTAGAGACAAGAACTCCCTCCATTACCCAGGGTGGTCTCGAATTCCTCTCCCAAGATGCTGGGATGACAGGTGAAAGCCACTGCATCTGCCTAGCTTCACTTTAAAGAACTAAATGGTTACATGCACATGTGTGCAATTAAGAGGTTGGTTTTATTTCTATTTTAGACAATATGATACAAATTGCCAGAGTTTTAACAATAAATAAAATTTGTTAAAGCCACACAAGAGTAATACTCAAGATAAAATTAGTGACCCCATTTAGGTATTAAAGGCCTCAGACTTCAGTCCCCTCTTCAATATTACACAATGGGGACTTTGGTATGGTTAAGGTATTCTCTGATCAAAAAATCCATTTATCCTGACAACAAGTAACTGCAGGGATTCTGCTTTCTAATTTGATGTATTAGACTATGGGTTTAAAGTTTAGCCAGCAGCTGTTAGCTGGCTTTAGTATGGGCAGATGTTGGTTGTATCAAGTATTCTTTGCCACATGTGGGACCAAGTGGAGCTTCCTCAGAGACCAATGTGTAATACTTCAGAATGTTAATGTTGAAGTCAGCGTCCTATTTTTTTAGTCAATGAATGCTGTTTTCTGTAGACCTAACAGTCACGTTTGGAGGCTAAACCAGCAAAAGTGTTTATGTCTGTTTACTTTTTAAATAGATCATCTTCCCCAGCAATGGGCAAATTACTTAACCTTTCTGGGCTTCAGTTTCCTCATCTGTAAAATGAAGATAGTAACACTGCCTACATCATAGGTTGTTTATGAGGACTGACAATCCCCAAATTGGACAGTTCTCTCAATAAATGTTGGTTCTTATCATCTAATTTTATCTTGATGCTTAAGCACATCAACAGAGCTTGCCTCTGTTTATGCCTCTGCAGTCATGCTCACCACACCACTACTTCCACCTACCTAAAATTCATCTACTCTGTGCTTTCCCCAAATTATTCTTTCCATATGGCATGGGACTGTGCCCAAACAATCACCGCTTTCTCCTTTCTTCTTCTCCTTTACTGCCACGATCACACAGCTTGACATGAATGTTCATTCGGCAGCTTTGGGGGCTCTCTATTATTTATGTGTACATCTCTTCCTCCCATCCAGACTGTGAGGTCTTTGGGCTGAAAAACTACGTGTTATATTGCTCTATATACAAGACATAGCACTGAATGCTGTCCAAAGCAGACACTCACTAGATACTCTGATTCTTCCTCATGATTTACAGGTGTAGTGTGAAGGAATGTTTCCAGCTGATTAAAATATATAGTGGGCATATCGAGTATACATCTGATTTCTGAAACATACCATAAACCAAAGTGTCTCTCCTATATTTTCAACATTTCCTCAGGACAAGCTAAAGACCAAGAGGCTATGGGAGCATTATTAACAGTTACTTACATGGTCTTGCCTTCACTAATTTTTATAATTCCACACAGAGCAATTCAGTGAGATTTCAGTGGTGCAAAGCTCTCTCTTTATTGGTAATGAGATGCATTTTAAAGTCAGTGAGGTGGTTTTCAGTGTATGGTTCCTAAAATGGACTCATTACATTATAAACATGAATGTATAGCATTAACCTCCATGTATATATTTCACTAGAACATAAATCTTTTTTCTGTCTTAGAAGAAATTATCCCTTCTATCTGAATTAGTTCATAAAACTCAGCTGTGGTTCCAGGAAACAGCTGGTGTTTTTGCCTCTCCATTTTCACCAAAAAAAAAACAGCAAGCAATGCATCAAGGAATAAACTATCTCAAAACCATAAACTGCTTAACTCTTCTTCATGTGCATGCAACTAACATAGTATATTTCGATAGACATTCAATATGTGTTCACCCTTTACAATATTTGTTGAATAAAATACTTTATTACTATAATAAGATGTATTACTGCTACTTAATATGAAGGGCATTTTACTAGGTGCCATAAAATGTAACTTGACAAATGCAATCTCCTGGGAAATTTTAATATATATAAAACAGTTATTTTCAAACAGAGGGTTTATATCAGAGTCACTTGGGGAACTTTTCCCAAAAAACAGCAACAACCACTATCATCAGAAAGGCCTGGACTCCCTCCCTAAAGATTCTGATTCTAACATGCACCCTAGGTTATGAATCAAGAAAAATACAATAATAGCTCAATGAAGCAAATCTCAACTATAACATTTTTGATATGTTAGTGTAGTATTTTTCTTCATAAAAGAGATATACTATTAAGCTTTTATATATAATCTGAATTTTTGATGCACAAATACATTCATGTTAAATGACCCAAAGAAAGTCTTGATACCTTAAAGAAGGTATTGATAACTCAGTAAAGGTGTGAAAAAGTATCCTCTGATTTATGAGTTTTATAAACTTGAAAACAAAATATCTCACTTATCAAAAGTGAGTTTCCACATATAATTTTTCCTGCTAATCACTAAAAGCTCCATTTATAAAAACTATTAAAAATTTCATTGTTGTATCATAGGGCAACAGATATCTTCCTGTTTTGATAAGTATACAGTTGTTTCCATTGAAAATAGAAAACATAAAAATAAAATTGACCTGTGATATCCTATGGCAACACACAAAAATTATCTGAATTCCTTTCAAAATTTTAAGAAAATCTTTTATTATAATTTTATTCATATATATTTATACACTTATTCTATAAATTTCCAACTTTGTCAATTCCAATAATACAATGAAAGAAGTCATAGAATTTTAAGGGTTAAAGATCACTTAGAACAACTTCTCAGTTATACAGATTTATAGTCTTTGAGTTGTTATTAACATGAATTTGGTCTCTTGAGAGGCATTGTGGTGCAGTCACATTAATTTTCAGCTGACCAAAGGTTAAAGTAAGATTAGAACCCAGACTGTCAGTCTGGTTCTCAGGTCTTTTCTGAGATGCCAACACTTCTAGTTTTCTCTCCAACAACATATATCTCTTCGTGTTTTAGAGCACTTTAGGTATTTTGTCATAAATTTAACTGCCAAGTGAAAAATGTTAGTATTTCTTCTCACGAGTAGCTTTTTACAGATCGTTATAGCAAAGGGGAATCAAACAGTCCATTACCATTAATTTCACTTAACTCCAAAGAAGATCTTAGCTCAGCTTAAACAGAAAGCTTTTGGCTTGCTTCCAGCAATCTTTATGCTACAAGACGTGTCCAATAAGATTAGCAGTCTCACTAACTTCTTTCCACGGAAATTATTTCCAATTCCTTTCTCCCTAATATCATCTCCAAGATTTAACATGAAGCCTTTTTGCAGCCATAATCTTTAGCCTAATCATCTTACTCTAATCTTACTTAAACGACTTCCTAAATCACAAATGAAACTTCGTATGTGTCATCCATTGTTAATGAGCATTTGTAATCCCCAAGGGTGAAATCACCCGGCCTCTGTGTACTCATATGTGACTAGATCTAAGTCACTTTCCAGGATCTCTGGACTGATGTCTCTGGAAGATTCTGGTGGGGTCTGCTCACACAGTCCTGTGTCCTGTGTCTATGCATTAATTCCGTAGGACTCAAAAGTAGTCCAGCAGAATATAGTATTTTGCACTTCCAAATTTGTTGAGTGTAGATCTCATGTCAAATGTTCTTACCACAATAAAAAACAAAAAAAAAAACCAAAGAGACTCAAGGAAACAAGGGAGGTGATGAATATGTCTATTACCTTGGTTGGTGATGTCACTATAAGTGTCTGCATATTTCCAAGCTCATCAAATGGTACACACTATAATTGTGCAGTTCTTTGTATATCTGTTATACCTCAATAAAGCTGTCAAAAAATAAAAAGTAGCTCGGGTTCTGACAAGTTTACTTAAAGAACTCATGGCTGGATATAAGCTATCAGACTTCTTCCACGCAAATTATTTTTCATTGTAACTTATGCATCTTGAAAAAATAATAAGGCCTGGATAGATATTTAGAAGTAGAAGGCTAGCAAAATTGTATGGAAAAAGCCCCATTAGTATTGCTCAGAAGATCTGCATTCAAGTCTTGGCTCTACTTCACCTAATTTGTGTAATGTTGAGCAAGCTACATAAGCTTGCTGTGTCTCAGTGTGTTCATATGGAAAGTGGTGGTTATTCAACTTACTTTGTGGGAGGCTGTGAAAACCTAGTGAAATAATGTATTTAAAGTATCAAAAAAACAAGAAAGTATTTTACCTACATACTGCCTTGCATGTAAGTAAAAGTCATTCATAATTTAATGTTACCACACCTCTTAATCCCATTGTGCTATCAACATCTAGAATTCAACATAAATATCATAGTATTCTTTCAATAAAGTGCTGTTAATTAAATTATTTACTAATTTTTATAATGAATAATTACCAAGAAATGTGCTAGTGCTATTCAATTTTCTCATCTAAACTTTTGTACTACCTGAAAAAGATATACAAGGTTGGAGTAGACTTGGGTGGTAGAAGAAAAACTAAAAAATAAAAAAAAATTGTTTCATGTCAGTTGAAAATGGCATTATTTTAAGGCCATAGAATGGAAGACTAATGGGTGACTTAAGAATGTCAAAGATTATTTCCCAGAGGATAGTCACCAGTTGGTTTTTATCCTTACTTAGACAAGAACAGGAGGAAATTAGCTTAAATTTCATTTGGGTTAGAGTAATGGAAGCAAGCTATGAAATCTAATTCCCAGGGAATCTTTTCTTCAAAATAAAATAGACTTACTGCCTACCATTGTTTCAGTGCAGCCCTGACTCCAAGAATGAGAAAACACTAGATGAAGTTTTAGTCATTCATCTCTATAATTCCCTTCAAGGGAAGAAAACAAGCAACGACGAGCCTATTATGCAACAGGTGTTTTCACATGTTTTCATTTCATCTTTGCTGAAAATTATTTTCCTCACTTTGCAAGTCAAGATGCAAGCTATGAGCATTTAGTCTTCCCAAGGTTATCCAGTGAATGAGAAAGAGAGTTTGAACACAACTGCTAACTACCTCCAGAGCCAATTCTTGTACACTGCACCAACTTATCTCAGTAAAGTCTTGCTCACCCTGGCACTCCTAATTTTTATCTTTATTTTAAAATGACATTATCTCTGTGACTTAAGAGGTATCTGAAAACTGAAGCAAATTGGGAATATAGCCAGTACTTATTGAGCTATCTAATACATTGCCAAACATATAAGCACTCTACAGATACTGCCTTCATTTGATGACAGCTAACATACGAGGCAAATACGGTTATCAGCCCTATGTACAGATGGAACCTAAGGCTCAAGGAAGTTAAATTGCTTGCCCTGGATTCCACACTAGTAGGCTGAGGAGCCAAGATTCAAACCAGTTGCTCTGACCCTGTATGCCATGGTACAACCACTAGATAATATGGATATTATAAAGATTTGTGGTTTCAGAATTTGATTTGTTGTGAATACTTTACATTTGCAGCCTTTCTGTGGTTAGAACCAGCTGTTCCCAAAACTTAATAGCCATTAAATAATATCAGTAACAAGTTTAGTTAAGTGCATGGGAATTTAAAGATCAAAAAGTGAGTGTTGTATAGCCCAGAAATAAGAAAGTCTATGAGCCTCTTTTTAAAAAATCAAGTATTTCTGTCAACAGACCAAGCAGCCACACATGTCTCTAGACATTCTGGATTCTCCTGGGGATTCTGGGGCACTTTGGCATGCTCTAGAAAGGACTAAGATGCCTCAAAACTTATCCTCCAAGTCCATGCTTGAGGTGCTAAAGAAAGGGGCCTTTTAACTTCAAGGGAGGCAGTGGCGTACTCAGTATTTTCACCTCAGCATGCCCTGTGACTGAAAAGCATGCATGTCAGGAACTCAGACCACAGGGCAGCAGCCAAATCCCAGCGCAGACTTTTCTTTTTGTTTTTGTCAAATCACAGATATTTAGAAGTAGAAAGAGCCTATTGAGGTCATCTGGTCCAATCCCTTTATCTTACAGACAAGGAATTTGAGGACCAGGCAAGGTTAAGTACTTTCTCTAGGGTCAGAAAGCTAATTAGTGACAGAGTTGGCAATAAATCACTTCCATGAAAAGACATGCTTTCAAAGCAAATTTAATTACCTTGTACTCTCAAGTGACTAATAAGAACACCCATGTAGCTAGACGATCTCCAGTGTTTCCATGAAGTAGATGTAACTCAAGAGGATCTTGAATGAACTTTACAACATTGAACAGTCTAAGTCAGCAGTCTTTCAAATGCACTAATTTGAGTCAAATCATTACTTTCAGGGGAAGTGTTCCTACCAACTTTTTTTCTGTACAAAGTTACAGTTTCAGCCACAGTAAATGCCCCAGTATTTTCATCTCTTGTCTAGTAGATAAAAAAATAGATAAAACTTACAATACACTTAGAAATGAGGAATAATTTTTGGCATCCTTAAACATTGTAACACAAATTATTAAAGGAAAAGATTCTTTGGATTTTTATAGCATAACTTTTTCTCTAGAAGATCAAGAATCATCTATTTTATCAATTGATGACAAAACCCAGAGGTGCAGGGGTAATCCATTGGTGTTAATAATTTAATAACCAAATAGAGTGTTGCAAAATATTTAAAAGAAATGGAAAGTATTTTCATATAAGATAGATTATGAAAGTTAATTTATTTCAACATGAATCTAGCTAAAAATCCAAAGATTTGCCTTTAGAAAATAAATAGAGTTAAATAAGAAAGGATAGAAGGGAAACATCAATAAGTAAGAAGAAAAAATTCTAGAGTTGGAATGGATATGGGTTAAAAACACAAATAACCATTAAGTCAGTAGTTAACAGCAAACACCTAGTCTCCCATATGAAAAAGTGAAACAGAAGGTGAACACATGAAAAAACAATAAGAACTAGACAGGGCAGTCTGTGCAAATGCAGGCTGACAACAAACCAAAATGCTGTTTCCATCGGGGGAAAACTGCATCAATTAAAATATGTCTTGAAATATTATTTCAGGAAAGAAGGAAAGAGATATACTGTCAGAGAAGAGCTAATTCTGACAGCCATAAAAGCATGTAGTTTGACATTGAGAATGCTTAAATTCCCACAGTTTACTAAATTTAACCCCAAAGACTTACACATTCTCAGAAAATAGAAACCCTCTATCACACTTAACATTTCAGAAACGTGTTAATGATAAGGTTTTCCATTTGACTGTGTCTTTTTAAGTGAGCACAGTAGAAAAACAGGCAGCAATGTCCATTTGACATGTTCTATTAAGCCTAACGTTCATGTTAGGTGCCTACTATAGGAAAATCAATTTTCGAGTGGCTATTTCATGGCTCTACAGTAATCTGGCTTCAAGGACATTCCACGGCTATTCAATGTCAATTATTCTTAAATTTTCATGTTCTAGGAAACACTCCCCAAATGAAATCATTGAGATTTATGAGTGCTACCAATAGAAGAGAACCGAAGCATGGATATTTCATGGGAAAAAAAAGATGTTCTGTTCAGTATCAAGTAATAAAGCATAGCATTTCTCTTCCTGTAGCAATTGATGATGAAGAGGATGATGACAGTGTTTTACCTCAACTTCACATTTCTCCAAAGCTGAAAATTTTCAAGGTGACCTCCCTAAATGAAGTGATGGACAAACTAGGTTTTCTTTGGAACTCTGACTGCCTAGAAAGGGTTGACTTGTTTGGGATCCCTCTGTAATCCAGAAACCTAACAAGATGATCAACAGATTAGCAATTGAGTGTTGCTAGTGATCTACAAAATTTTATTGAATTTACTTACTTTGTTTAACAGAAATTATGTTCCCAGCACTGTTATAAATACTTTAATAAATATTAAACTCATTTGATTCACTTAATACTCATAGCAATCTTGTTAGGTAAGAACTATTATTATCACCATTTTCCAGAGGAGGAAACTGAGGCACAGAGAGGTAAATTGATTTGCCTAAGGTCACACAACTAGTAAGTATAATCCTCTCTTAAAACCCAGCAATGGTCAGCCTTTAAGCCTGATACTGCATCCTTTTCCGGGCCTTCTCACTAAATGGGAGTTTTCAATGAAAAGTCATTCAAGGAGCAACATTGAAAATAAATAGTTGCCTGATCATAATAGTTAAGTTTATTAATAGTTTTGTAAGTGTCAGATACTGTGCTAAGTGCTTAAAAAACAACAACTCCTGTTTGATCCTTAATGTAAGCAATTCCATTAGGAGGCACCATTTCCATTTAAATGAAAATACTGAACTGTGTGTGGCTAACAACTTTTCTGTAAGTTACATGACTAATAAATGGAAAGAAGGAATTCAAACCTGAACTATCCATCCAGTCATGGAACCCACCTACTGTAGTATGAGGTGTACTGCCTCCCTATTTAGGGAGCTAGTCCTTTAAGGAGAGAGGACTAAGGGATGATGATTTTGGCTGGCTGTTTTTCTTTTTTCTCCCCTTTGCCATAATAGGCCATCAGCAAATTTTCTATTAAATGGAATGAGACACATCACACTTAAACAGATATATTAGGAGTGTAGTTCATCTATGAGAATTCCCGGACAATAAAAGCACCTCAAAAAAAGCAGTGTGTTAAGCCAATTCAATAACCCCCATTTCTAGCAAAGTATATTCAACCACGACTAATAGTCATGGCAATGCCATTACTGTTGACTAAAGAGAGTGGTAGAATCAACCGTCTTTAAAAAATTTTAAATTTACAGTAAAGTCACATCTAAAATAAAGCTTAAAAAGAGTCATGCTGAAATATGGAGAGGTGGGCTGCAGAGTGGTCTCGAGTACCTGACAAAGAGATGATCTCACATGAGAAGTACAGTTTAAATATAAATTACCAAGAATATTCTTTTCTACAATTTCCATATTCACCTGCAATGTGATATGCTGTCATCTGATAATACCCACATTTTCAAGCCACAATTTTAAACATTTTTTTAAGAATCAAAATACAAATCAATAAATTGAGATCACAAACAAGTTTCAACAGCCAATAATTGTATTATAATCCTATCTTTTCTAGAGATAAAATCATTTATGTTTATTTTATATTTTAGTCATTTTAGAGATTATTTACCTTATTTTATAATTTTAGAAGCAAATAATTTTTACATGGTTAAAATTTAAATTTTAAATGTAATAAATATTTTTAAATTTAGTCATTCTTATCAAACTACTGATATATTTTCTTTGCTTAGTCTTATAGTTATTATAAGTATAAAATGTATGCAGTAGTCTTCCCTCATCTGAGGGGAAAACATTGCAAAATCCCCAGTGGATGGCAGAAACTACAAACTCTACACATACTATGCTTCTTCCTATACATGCATTAAAGCTTAATTTATAAATTAGGAGATTTCCAAATACTTTCTTGTAAGAGCTTAACAACAATATCTAATAATAAAGCAAAACAATTATAACAATACGCTGTAATTAAAGTTACGTGAATGTGGTCTCTCTCTCTCTCAAAATATCTTATCATACTGTACTCACCCTTCCTGTGATGCGAGATGATACAATCCCTACATAATGAGATGGAGTATAATGAATAACGTAGGTATTGTGACATAGTATTAGGCTACTACTGATCAGAATCTATATTCCTGAATCTCTGCAACTATTCCTTACTTGCAGTAAATGGCTTGGTGTCGCTCATTTCAGGCAATCCCTTGTTGAAGTCTTTGTATAGGCTCAAAGCTTTCTAGTGCGGCACGTTGCTGTCAATCGGAACACGTTTCTGTTCATGTCTTCTATCCACAGATTTAATGCCTTTTCCATTTCAACTAAGCACTTATCATGCACTGTGGCCATAACTTTTGCAGTCTGAAGTGAGACAGCAAAATTGGCATGAATTTCTTTTTCCTTCTTCACAATTTCACAGAGAGAAGATTCATTCTTAGCATAGGTCTTAACAACCTTATCTTTTTTTTTATTAAGTTGAGAGCTTTCTCCTTTTCACTTACAGAAGCACTTGATGGCTTCTCCTGGGCATATCTGAATTGCTAGCTAGCATCACTACTCTTGTGCTTTGGGGTGCATTGTTAAAGAAAATAAGGGTGACTTAAACACAAGAACTCTGATACCATGACAATCTGATAACTGCAAGAGTAAGTCTAATAACTGAGATGGCTACTAAGTGACTAACAGATGGGCAGCGTTTCCAGTGTGAATATGCTGGACAAAGGAATGATTCACGTCCCAGCTGGAATGAAACAGGACAGTGCAAGATTTCATCAAGCTACTCAAAATGGCATGCAACTTAAAATTTATGAATTGTTTATTTCTGGAATCTTCCATTTAATATTTTCAGATCACAGTTGACCATGGGCAACTTAACCCATGGAACCACAGATAAGTGGGTCTAGGCACTATCAACATTTAAACTGCAAATACAAACAAATTCTTTGTGCGAATTAGACACCAGAAAATGAAACTGACTTCTCACAATTCAACTGTGATCGATATTCTTAAAACTCACTGCAAATGACACACCACACAATATGATATAAAATCAATCTTCTCAGTTCTGTGAAAGTACTTTTTGTTTGCAGAAGAAAAGGACTGAGGCTTTTTGATACAGTGATTTATGGAACATAAAATGAAAAATAAGGAGAAGCTCTTAACTGATGGCTTTTCAAAACATAGGAGTCTTTGATTTTATGGAAAGAATATATACTTTTCTTAAATTATTAGAAATCCTCTCTACTAGAAAAAAGAGCATGGAAATCAGACAACTTAAGGCAAGTCCTAGATTTATGAATTCTACATCATTAAAATTTTGTTGAAATCTTGAATAAGTTGCAAATGAAAACTGGTTTTGAAAGGCTGCCTTAAAACCACTTACATATTACTAAATATTTTGAATTTATTTTTTCAGTAGAGTTTTCTTTATTTTTTGAATAATATCCTATTTTAGTTAATTTTCAAGGAAAATGTTTCATAATACTTAATAAACTTTAAAATATTTTAAGGTTTAGCAAGATAAGGAATCTATCCTACAAGTGGTATTCTCACATAATAATAGGATTTTAAATTCTAGCCACCAAACCTCTGTCCCCTGTAACAACAAAAGTTTGTATGAGCACTCCCTTATGACCTACTGTCCTTCCCTCAAATCCCTTTTGCTCAAGGTAAATAACTTTTGTTGTCTAGAAGACCTCCAAACATTGCAAAAAATGCTCCAATGCCTTTCATGTTAATGCAAATGTCTAGTGAAGACAGCTATGTATTCCCAAAAGTACTTAATTCTAAGTTCATGTGTCTGAGAATTACTTGATACGCTTCTTATAGGAAAGTTTATCTGAGTTCATTTAATATGCTTCATATAGGAAAGTTAGTGAAGAAAGATGAAGTACCAAGCAAATATCCTACATAGAGGGTTGAAACATACACTGACCTCCCTGAAACATACATAATTATTTTATTTCATTCAACTCAATTATTAGCATTAACAGTGGCAAGAATAAAAACGCATTAACAGTAAGTGGTTAAGAAATTTACAATTAATGTTTGCCAGAAAGTGGATAAAGGACCGATTGTTTGAAACATTTGTTTTTATTTCTGAATCTACAGTTTTACATTTGTCTCTTAAGCCTGGTTCCAGTTAAATCTACTGCAAATGACATACAGTACATATAAATGAAACATTCTCTTTCCTGAGGAATACTTTTCATTGGTACAAGGGAAGGACTTGGGCATGGTATTAATTATACAAAATTAGAATTTGCATTCCCCTTTTCCATACACAGAGTAGAAAATAACTTATTGCACAGAGGTAAATGATTCACCTGCAGTCACACTGTTGGCAAGTCTCCTGTTTGCAAAAATAACCTATAAATATTTAGGACTACATATTAACTCAATAACATTCCCTAAAGCCACTCCCTTTGCCTCTGTATGTAGTTATGAATCATTTTGTAAACCAAAGGCAGAACTGTAAACAAAAATATTTATAAACAAAAGAAAACTAGGGAAATATATTAGAAATTAACAAATTTTAGCCACAAATAAACTTATAGAATGTGCTCAGTGTTTCTATCTCTGCTAAAATGTCTTGAGGTTGATAGGAAAAGTGTTATGGCTGTCCATCTTTTACAGATGAGAAAACCTAAGGCTACAGCATTACCCCAGAGTGACTTACCTGAGAGCACATAGTTTAATTAAAGGGTGGACTTATGATTCTCAAACCCATGTATTTCCCTCTAGATTCCAGAGTCTGGCAATTCATTCCTTATCCACATCGCTTCATTACATAGTCTGGGAACTGACAGAAAGGCAGCAACATCTGGCCTTCTGAGTGTTTACAGTATTCTGTATGCACTATTTAATTCCATCTTATTCTTTCTTGTGTCTTGGCCATGTCTCCCCAATCTCACTGTAAGTTCTTTGAGAGCATGGATCATATCTTTGGCCTCTGTGGAATTAACAATTACTAGCACGGAGCCAAGGACTTGTAACTTTTTAAAAATATTTGTTCATTTGCTAAGTAGATGCAAAAGTTCTGGGAGGCCCATTCCAGAAGGGTGGAAAATAATTGTATTGCACAGGCAAATTGGGTTTATTTACTACCCAATTCTGTATTTCTTTATTTCTGTAGAAATTCACTAATTTTCTTTTTTCTATTTTCAAAAAAATATTATAACTGTTTTTTTATGACAATATCCAGTGTTTTCAATGAAGCAGATGTTCTCAAACACTATTGGTGAGGAATGTAACCTTCATGGGTATAATTTATCAATATGTAAACATATATTTTAAATTGCAATTCCAGTAATTCCAATTGTAGAAATGTTGCCTAAAATAATAATTAGCGGTGTTCATGTGCATACCAAAACTTGTACCTTTGACATGTAAAATTAGGAGATAACCAAAATATTAGATATAATCCAAGCTTTCAGACTCTTGAAAAAGTATGCAGGTCAGCCAAGCCAGTTCTTTTTTCTCTAAAAATCTTTCAAATAATTGAAAAACATTTCTATACTTTTACTGTTTTCATTCTATTAACAACATCAATTTCTTTTTCCATTCATGCAAATTAATTTTAGCCTATGAATGAGTCACATACCTTTATTACGTGATGCTTTTCTTGGAACACAGGAATCTTAAACATTTGGCACCAATATGTTGTATCTTTGTTTGGGATGGGGACCTGTCTTAATAAAAAGGGGAGGAAGACACAAAGTCACCTTCTCTTAACATGCTCCTGAATACAATAATGTAAGCAAAAATGCTTGTATACACTTTCAATAAGCCCATCCCTACAATCATAAAACCTGAAAACACTTACGTCCTGATTTACCAGATCAAAGTATGGTAAGGCTGTAGATAGCACACTAGTTTTCTCAGGATTCAATAACCGCAAACTCTTGGTGCCCCTATTGGAGTCATGGTACTTGGGACCAGCTTCTCCTGCATCTTCATGGTGGTAGGCCCAGATCACTCTCACAGTGCTATCCTGGGGATCAGACATGGGCATGATTAGGTCTCATGAGAGCACTTTCCTTACCACTGAGTTGAGTTTAAAGAACTCTATTGTAAACAAGATATAGAAGTGAAGAAAAGACAATAATGACATTTGGAGTTATCAACATGGTCTCTAATATTAATTGCACAAATTTGATTAAGTCATTAAGGATCCAAATATATGAGTTACTTTTTGGAAGGAATCATCTCTCAGCATGCAAGATTATGTGTTCCAAAACATACTGAAGGACAATTGACTCAGTAATTACACTTTTAAGTATATGACAACAATAAATCATTGTCACGCCAAAACTTTAACCTTGCAACTGGTAGCTTCTAAACAAATATTCTTGTTCAGCAGCAGAGACTTTGGAAAATTAAATGCCATGGAAAATTTTAGGGAAAAATTAATACAATAAAAATTAAAATTACCTAATACTTTTCCTTTTACAGTAGATGTTTTCCTAGGCACTAGCCTAGTTGCACGTATACATTTACAGAAAATATAAATATAGAAGGATTTCTGATTCTGAGTTTTTAAATCATACTACAGTTAATCTACAGTCATTTTATGAATCCTGGGAATTTCCTAGGGACTGGTTTACCACAACTATGGAAAGTACTGTCAGATGAAATCGGTTTCCATTGAGCAACCAGGAGAGATTGCCCAAAGGGCTATGGGTTGGGGAGGGTTTGCTGGGGTGTAAAGAAATTGTTCAATCCTCCCACAGATAAAGGTGTTTTTGCCAGATCTTTGTAATAAGAACTTTGAAAATAAATAATAATGCAAAAGCTATTTTAAATGTTCTCTTTGCTATATTCTTTCTTAATAAGTCAAATGACTATAATTATTATTCCAATTAAAGTATAATTGCACTGTATATTGCATTAAAAAGTAATCCCTCTCTTTGCATGCATTTTTTCTGCCTCGTTCACTCTTTATGCTGAATGTTAATCAGAACTGCTTCATATTTTTTACATTCCCATTTTTGAAGCTTTGATTTACAAAATAAAAAGGTAATCGTATTGGTCTACACAAAATAAAATTAATCCAAACAATTCATGGAAATTTCTGAAGTATTACATATCTTCTAAATATTTAATTTGAATGCACATAAAGATATTAATTTTTGCATGAAGTCTGAAAATAAGAAATCTCATTTAATATGCCAATAGGCAATTATAATCAGCCACCTATTCATCTTGATTTTAGAAATTTACAAAGAGGAGTCCATTACAAATCAGATGAATTATATCCTAATATTCAGATTCATAATTCTTTCTTGTGTAATACATTTCTTCAAACATTTATCTGTTGTGTATTTTCAAACTTTATGGAGAAGAAAGTAAAATGTATTTATGGCTAAATCATACAAATTTTAAAGGGATCTTCAAAATGTTAAACTCACACAAAAATGGATTTTATTGAAACTTTTGGTCTTACACATTTTTGGCTTCTAAAAAAGTAAAAAAGTAAAAACTAAAAAAAAAAACTAAAAAAAAATCAAAAAAGATTTCAAAAATATTAGAAAAAAGACTATATTACTTGTTTCTCTTATTCTTTAAAGTGCTTCACAAGTGTAAATATACAATTTGTTCATGCATGCATTCACTCATAGATGCCTTACCGTTATACTCTTGTCATTTATGTCACATGTATGCAGCTCTCTGGTAAATTCAATTATTGTGTGTGTGCTATTTTCCATGGCATATTCTAGATGGTAATCTTGCTGAGCATCTTTTTTCAACTCTCTATTTGCATTTGTAAAATAATCCTGTGGAAAATATGGAAAAGAAAAATCAGGATACCTAAATACAGAGAGAAAAGAATTCATAGGACCTTTAAAGACAAAGTCTTGTTATCTAGAGTTATTTTATAAATCCCGGGAATTTCCAAGGGGCTGGAGTATTCCAACTGGGGAATCAGGTCCCTGGGAAACTAGTCCATCTTTGAACTTCTGGCCTTTCAGGAAAGCATAGTGTAGACTGATAATATCGTAGAGCATCAAGAGATGGAATGAATGAACATTTGATACCATTGTGTGCCTTTCCTTCCTTGGAAAAATTAAAAGAGGGACTATAGCACTATGAAATGTCTTACCGCAAAGTTTGCATTTATACAAAAAAAGTTTGATAACTAGTTAGCAGCAAAGCCAGAATCAGCCCTAAGGTCATCACTCTTTCCATTACAACTCCTGGTGGAGCCCCACTTCACCATTCATAAAAGCAAAGAGATCCGTGGGCAAGTGCGGATTATAGGTTGTTTCAATATGACTTTTAATGGCATATCCTTATTAAAATAAAATGCAATGGGAAATATGCAAAGAAACAAAACTAGTTGAATTACACGATATTGAAAAACTAGGGAAGTTTTGTTTTGGGGGATTAGCCATAATTTTTGTACTAAATTTGTTCAACGGTGTACCTATCACTTCTTTTTGAGACGGAATCTGGCTCTGTCGCCCAGGCTGGAGTGCAATGGCATGACCTCTGCTCACTACAAGCTCCACCTCCCAGGGTTCACGCCATTCTCCTGCCTCAGCCTCCCGAGTACCTGGGACCACAGGTGCCCGCCACCACGCCCGGCTAATTTTTTTGCATTTTTAGTAGAGATGGGGTTTCACCATGTTAGCCAGGATGGTCTCGATCTCCTGACCTCGTGATCTGCCCATCTCGGCCTCTCAAAGTGCTGGGATTACAGGTGTGAGCCACCGCGCCCAGCCAGTGTACCTGTCACTTCTGGGAGGCAGACCAGTGCAGTGGAGAGAACATGGGCTTTGGAAGAAAATGACGAGGATGTGACTCCCAGCTGTACTCCTAAACAGCCTTGAAGAATTGTTGAAGTAAAAATCTGAAAGCTTAAGTTTTAACATTACTAAAATGGGGATAATATATACCTATTTTATAGATTTTGAAAAATAAACAAATGAGATGGTTTGGGCGGGGTCATAACTGCCTACATGGTTAGCGCCCATTCGATACATATTTTCTTTTTTGCACCATAGTTTGGTTTTATCCCCAAAATATCTTCTTATGCCTTTTACCATTCGCCTACTCTGTTGAGTCATCCAAATCACAGTATTAATTTTTGTCACTTATAAAAGACACAAAATTTGCCTTAATTACTGCCTTTCTGGTTTTTCAGTACCTGATGATATTTTATTTTTGAGAAGTTGTACAGTTGATTTAGAATATACATGCTGAAACATAATTATAATTACTTTTGCTAACAGTAAAATTGTATTTGAAGAATTTATAGCTATGTTTGACTGAGAAAATGCAATATACAAGATAAAACCTCCCATTGTCTATAAAAGTCATACTCAAATAGATGGCATTTGGCATTTTTATTCCAAGCACCTTTGTATGGTAATTATAAGTGTGCATATGTTTCCCATCCAGGGTACCACATCTAGATTTTCTTTAGTATGTTAAAACCCCAAATTATTGGCAATGCAGAGTCTAACTCACCTTTCTTGACAATGGTAACAATAACTACAGTTTCTTATATGCACCAGGCCCTGTTTACACCTGTTACATGTATTAACTAAACTAATCTTCAAATCAAATCTATCAGATAAAACTATTTTTCCATTTTACAGATGAAGACATCAAAGAACAAAGAGGCTAAGCGACTTGCCCAGGATTTACAGCTAGTAAACGGAAAGGCAGGATTCAAACCTTGGCACTCTGGCCCCAGAGTCTGGATCCTCTTTCACTCTTCTACAGTGTAGTGGCCACTGCTGGGATAGGATGGGTATGCTTATTTTTGTTTATTTTTTTCTGTCTCCAGAAATTAGCTATGTCAGTTTTTCACATAAAATGTTACTTTTCTTCTGCCAAAGTTGAGGTTTGTCAAAATTCTTATTTTGAGAACTGGGTTGCAATTGTGAAAGCAATTTAAATGAAATACTCCTGTGAGTCTGTGATTTTCCCATTTTTCATCACATAGATTTTCAATATGTAAATGAAATAACAATGTCTGTAGACAATGAGAAATTTAGATCAGTTAACTGTGCCTTTTCACTGAACTCATATTTCATTACATGATCCAAGCAGTTTTTGCAATACAATACAAACTGTAATCAGTTCAAAGAGTAGAATAATTATCCGAGTCTTGCAAATATGTTTCCAAAACCATTATTTCCACAAAATATCCAGCTGGTTTGCCAATTTTCCACTCATTCTATTTCCACTCAACAATACCAACTCCTTCCAGCTATTCCACCTTTTTCTGGCTTTTCAGATAACTTAGTTATTAGAAAATGAGAGAAACTTCACTCAACTTATGTTGATGACCCCTTGCACCATCTGCCCTATGTAACCAAGTGAGTGCTTAATATTTAGAAAAGACAGCTGCCAATTATTTCAAAGTTCTGAACTCCCGGAAAAAATGCAGTTGTCTAAAAGAAGCTCATATCTTCAACCTTACTGAAGGAAAATATGGTTGGATCTTATTTGAAATAAAATTTAAATATGAACTAACCTAACCACCATGGTAATTCCACTATAATTTTTTCACAGGCTGGGCGCAGTGGCTCATGCCTGTAATCCCAGCAATTTAGGAGGCCAAGGGCGGTGGATCACCTGAGGTTAGGAGTTTGAGACCAGCCTGGCCAACATGGTGAAACCCCGTCTCTACTAAAAATACAAAAACTAGCCGGGCGTGGTGGCAGGTGCCTGTAATCCCAACTACACGGGAGGCTGAGCTGAGGCAGGAGAATTGCTTGAACCTGGGAGGCGGAGGTTGCAGTGAGCCAAGTTTGCGCCATTGCACTCCGCCTGGGTGACAAGAGCGAAACTCCATCTCAAAAAAAAAATTTTTTTTCATATTTTCCAACTTTGAGGTCCTATTTTGGAGGCAGATCTTCAGATTTGACTATAATACACCTTAGCTATCCAAATAATATTATTATTTAACATGTTTACTTCAGCTGGGCCCTCACTAATGGCTGGAAATCCATGTTAATCTCTTGCTATTTTCTGAAGACACCTCCCAAAACAAATATTCTAAACCTTCTCTATGCAAGATTCCGAAATTTCCCCACCCTCAGCTTATGATCACACATCTCAGTTTATTGAGAGAATTTCAGTTATGATACATGAGAGCTCCCATTTTCATTCTTTCTATCCTAAAAAATATCTACTTTATGGAATCAAAATAAAAATACTGATTGTAAAAGAAAGCAGAAAAAGATTAAAAAAAGCAAAGATGGAATAAATAGAAAATAGATGTAAATGAAATGGAGAAACATCACAATAGATCCTACAGACACTAAAAGGTTAATAATATTATGCTTACCTTGAAGCCAAATAATTGGATCCTTTAGATGAGAAACAAAGTCCTTACAAGACAAAAACCAGCCAAAGTCATTCAGAAAAACAGAGGTACTCTGAATAGCTCTATAATCTACTCATGGGTAAAAACCTTCCTAAGAAAATTCTAGGCCAAGATGCTTTCACTTGGAATTTTACCAAATATTTAAGGAAGAGGTAATACCAACTGTTCACAATTTCTTCTGGAAAATGAAAGAGGACAGAACACTTCCTAACTCTTTTTTTTTTTTTTTTTTTTTTTTTGCGACAGAGTTTCACTCTTGTTGCCCAGGCTGGAGTGCAATGGCATGATGTCAGCTTGGTGCGATCTCAGTTTACTGCAACCTCCGCCTCCTGGGTTCCTAATTCCTTTTTTTATACCAGCATTACTTTGTTACCAAAATTAAAGACACTACCAAAAAAACTACACACCATCATCACTCATGGACCTAGATGGGTATTTCCTTAAAAATAGAAATAGAAACATTTCTTAGCAAATAGAAGCCAGCAACATAAAAAAAGAATAATATAGCATGATCGTGCAGAGTTGTCTTAACATTAGAAAATCAATCAATATGACTTAGCACAACAAAAGTCTAAAAAAGAAAAACCATATGATGAACCCAATAAATGCAGAAAAAAACAGTTTATAACATTCATTCACTGCAGAATCCCTCAGTAAACTAGCAATAGAAGGGCACTTCTTCAACCCTTTAAAGGGCACCTATAAAAAACCTACAGCTAACATACTTAATGATAAAAGACTGAATTCTTCCCCCTACGTTTAGGAACAAGTCTGGGAAACAAAGCAAGGCACATTCTCCACGTGGAAAGCCCTACAGGTGATCGTCCACCTTGAATAGTTTATTTCTGTTATTCCCTGACTCTATTTTCACCTCCCATTCTCTAACTAAGGACTTCAAAGTTCTGTCCTTAAAATTATATTTCTGTCTTCATATTTCACCATTTGGGAATCTCATCTGTTCCAATAGTTACAAATTATCACCTTTATTCAGTATCACATATTCAAAAGTATTTTTCACTTGGAAGTCTTATTGTCATTTCAAATGCAATGGATCCAAAATTGTATTCATATTTTACTTGTGTTCCTGAATTTCTTTAATTACACTACCATTCTCCTAGCTATCTAAATTCAAAACTGTAGTCTTTATTTTTCTTTCCTTTTTTGAGACAGGGTCTCACTTTGTCATCCAGGCTAGAGTACAGTGGTGGAATCACAGCTCACTGCAGCCTCATCCTCCTGGGTTCAATTTTATTTCTTGTAGAGATGAGTTTTCACCATGTTGCCCAGGCTGGTCTCAAACTCTTGAGCTCAAGTGATCTGCCTGCCTCAGCCTCCCACAGTTCTGGGATCACAGGTGTAAGCCACCATGCCCGGCCTGTAGTTTTCTTTAACTTCTTTCCTGTGACTCACATCTCCACACATAGCCCCTGCTTCTATCAAGTCTTCCTTTGAAAACAAACCTACCTTTTAGTTCTATTTCATTTTGACTGTTCCTATCTCCCACACTCTACGTTTACATACTCTGTCATAGTCTTCCTTGAAAAATCACCCTCAGTGTGTCATTGCATTTTATTCAACAGTATATAGTACAAAGTCTATAATTTAGAGTCCAGGTTTCCTCACATTGAGCCTAACCTGGCTTTCCAGGTTACCTATTATCAATCTCACCACGGGACCTGTACTAATAATTGCTCCCTTCAATTACTCTGCCTTTTCCCAGCTCTTTGATTTTGTTCACATTCTTCTTCCTTATCCCCCCTACTCTCTTCATTCAACTAAGATATCTTCTCCACTAACTCCACCTACTGAATCTCTTTTTCCTGCTAAGGCTCATGATTCTATTTCCCCTATGAAGTTTTCTTTGATCATTCCAACCAGAAGTGATCATTCCCTCTCTGAATTCCTATTCCTCTATTTACATTCCCATGTAGCATGCAATCTATTTTAGGCATTGCCTTATCTTTTCAACCATGTGATAATTGCCTAGAATTCGAAAGTTAATCTTACTATTTCAGTTATAAATTTGTGCCTTTAGAATACTTATTTACATTGTCAATGGAACAAAAAAAGGGGGGAAGACAATTATTTTCCCATTTGCTCTTAATTATATTTACACATGGTTAAGACTGGATATGGATTGTGTTTAACCAGATGCTAGAATGAGTTTGGGTTTGCATGATCTGTCATACAGACACATCTGGCACTGAAATCTGGGAATGTTGTTGTGACCTTTTAGCCCCTACACGCACATGAATCTTAGGAGACCGACATTAGTATTCAGAAAAAAAAGGGTTTATACATGCAACAACTATTTTAAATCCTTTTACACAAGGAGATAATCCCCTACCTATTTTAAATAAATAAGAAAAAAAATAGATCTCAGAGGGAGAAGTCATGTTTCAGAAGGTTTTCTGATGTTAATTTATATCCTCAGTACCTAACAAAGTGACTGGCATATTGAAGATGCTCGTGAAATACATGCATATATTTGAAAAGGAGCATCCTGCTTTTCTTTCTGTTAAATCTAAATAAGGAGATAATTTTGAAAATAAAAGATAAAACACAAGAACCTATCATCTGATATTCACAGCTTTGTGGTATAGAAATAGTTTAACTTAATGGGACCAAAGTATTCCCCAGTAGTACCTTATTTCTTCTGTCTGTATTAAGAAAATACATGGACTGTAATCAAACACAGCCTTAATGCTGTCAATATTATACAACAGAAGTGGCATATTGGCCAATCTTAAAAGCACAATTAAATGAAGTAAAAGAAGAGAAAAAGGCAAAAAAAAATTGGGATCCTAAACTTCATAGCATTCAACTATTCTTGCCTAGAGGATGAAAAGCAGAAAAGAAAAGAGGGAAATAGAAGGAGGAAAAAAAAGCAAGCCACTGAAAGAACAGTCAGCAATAAAACCATCAGTCTTGAGATTCAGATTGGCTAAACTGAAAAAAGTGTTAAATGAATTTAAGTCTCCTGAGAGTCTGACAAAGGGATAAATGTTATTCAAGTGGCTAATCAATGGATAGGTTATTGTGTTACTATCATCCTCCAGGAAAAATACTAAAGAATGAAACAGACACAGTAAAACATTGACCAATTAAGAGTTCGAATACAGGTAAAGTCACTTAGAAGTTGATATTCACAAAACCATACTGTATAGTACTTAACAGATACTTAAGAAAACTTCCTACATCATTTTCACTACATCTGATTTCACCTTTAGAATTAGAACCAAATGACATCCTCACCCACTCCTCATTTTATTTAGTAAATAGAATCAAATTCAGCTCTATTATGCACTCATGGTAAAGGCCATTCCTCAGCTATCTTCCTATGGTGCTTTATATTCCAGGATTTAAAAAACAAAAATAGAAATATTGATCACTGTGCACTCTCGTTGTCATGGCCTGATATCACAGTCATTATAAAAATGTAATTGTATAATATACGTATTTAACATATCATATACACATATCATAAATATACAATATTGATAAAAGTCACTCCAATTAAGAATCATTAAAATTAGACTTTATGTGGGTAAGAAGGATAGAGAGGATTCAGAGAATCATGATTCTGTATAAATTTTGTAAGAATTTAAGGAAAAAAGTAGATGTTTTTTAAAATGTAAATATAAAAGCTGATATACAGAAGTCATTCTCACATTTATACAGTATTAATGATCTGCAAAGTGAAATATACTTGAGGTAATGTTATTCTATATAAATGGCTTTATGTGGCTCTCAGTCATATTCTAATTCAAACACTTTGATTTAGATCAGTTTCAATATGAATCATCACTGAGGTATGATTTTTTTTGGTTTTGTGGATTATATTGATTATGTATTTAGCTTGTTTATACATTTTTAGATAAAAATTACTTGTTACACCTGAAAATGAGTTAATAATTCAGTTCCAATAATAAAGCTAGTTTTCAGTTGTACCGTAGACTATTACTCCTGAAACATGTTGTCACAAGATATTTTTTCTTTTGAACACTTCGTGCTTTGAAAAATGTATGAAATATATACTTGAGGTTTCAAAATGCTATGTAGCAACAATAACAGAAATTGCCATTAGAAGCTGATAGTAAGTTGACATCTGTTATTTAGCATGATAGCCTCAGTACTTGCTGTCACTTTCAAACTGAGATAACATATACCAAAAAAACCTTGCTATGACCTCTTGTTTAAAAGCATGATGACACAGATGTTAAATTGGTTCTCACTCATTGTCAGTCTATTTTTCTCTCAAATAAAATCTTTGACTGGTGCTGTGTTACACAGGAGGAAGTAAAAACTCTTACGGGTATAATAAAAGATATGAATAGACCTTGGTTGAGCTTGGAAAACTGAATGTAAGCACAGCTGCAGGGAGATTCTTGAGAAAAATGTTACCATCTGTCATCATTTTCTTCAACAGGTGCTTGTAGTTTTTCTTTTTCTAAATCTCAAAAGCCTCGTTACTTCAAACATTTGTTTATAATATCAATTTCTACAATAAGTGTTATGGTGGTTTAATAATATTGATAGTATAATAATAAATATTTTGTGTTAAAGGGAATCTTTGATCCTAAAAAATCACAGAGCTGTATAAACAAATTATATAAACACAATCTTCAGAGTTCAATATAAGCTGATCTTAATAAGTTATTTCTTCAGTAATCTTAGAAATTTAAGTGGAATGTCAAAATAGAAGGCACTTACCTTTTAGAAACCACTTCAGATAAAGCTGAAACTGTCTATGTCTAATAAGGGATCTGTTAAATACCTACTAAAATGCCAAAATATGAACCCTGTAGCTAGTGTTCCAATGAGAAAGAGGCCCACCTGAGCAACCTGTTTGTTCTTTAAGTGTCACCTTCTAAAAACGAACATCCTGAATTTTCTCCCATGCCAACTGTCTCATTTCAGTTGTCACGTAGGATAATGTAATACCTTGCTATAATTATAGAATCATGAAAGATACAGCATAAAATCAAAATTTTGACTATTTGGAATAATATATTTCCGTGGAAAAAACAATTTCAGACTACACCATCTGAACAAGATACTACTTTGCCTTCATCCTATCCCATCACCTTAATTTTTAAAAAATTTGGATGATGGCTGGGTGCAGTGGCTCGCACCTGTAATTCCAGCACTTTGGGAGGCCAAGGCGGGCAGATCACCTGAGGTTAGGAGTTTGAGGCCAGCCTGGCCAAAATAGTGAAACCCCATCTCTACTAAAAATACAAAAATTAGCCGGTTGTGGTGGCTGGCGCCTGTAATCCCAGCTACTCGGGAGGCTGAGGCTGGAGAATCACTTGAACCCGGGAGGTGGAGGTTGCAGTGAGCCGAGATCGTCCACTGCAGTCCAGCCTGGGCGGCAGAGCGAGATTCTGTCACACAAAAAAATGAATTATCTTAACTGGTTATGTCTATTTTTTGCAAGGAATAAATTTTGAAGTTAAAACTAGTTCTTTCCTTTATCCTTCCCTCCCTTTCTTCCTTTCTCCCTCCCTCTCTTCCTTCCTCCCTCCCTCTCTTCCTTCCTCCCTCCCTCTCTTCCTTCCTTCCTTCCTCCCTCCCTCCCTTTCATTCTTCCTTTTTTCCTCCTTCTCCCCTCTCCTTTCTTTCCCCAGCATATACTTTATTGAGTTACTATTCTTCAGACCTTATGTAGGGTTGAGGATACATGACTATACTGGACAGTAGACAATGGAACTTATAGTTTAGTTGGGGGGGACAGACAATTTCTAAAGAAACTTAAACAATAAAATATCCAACAATTTTTAGATAAATACTTACAGAAAAATAAAACAGAGATAACAGGGGGATCAGAAGGCTATTTCAGGGTGAGTGATCAGAAAAGTCACCACTGAGGCAGTGATACTTAGGCTGAGAAGTAAACCACAATTAGGAACCATCCATGCAATGTGTGGAGAAAGTAGTTTCCAGGAAGAGAGATTAGCTATTGAAAAGGGCCTGGACAGGAGGTTGGGTTATCCAGTGGGATGAAGCAAATAAAAGCCAGTGGGACTGAATTACAGTGCCCAAAGAGGTCCCTGAGGTCAGCAGAGATCAGATGAGGCCCTAAACATTGTGATAACTTACATGCCATTGTAGGGAGCTATAAGCAGCAAGTGGCATAATGTGTATCTGTATCTGTATCTCTATATTTCTGTGGCTTCCATGTGAGGAATGAGGAGAAGAAGGAATAGGAATGGTGGTTGGAAGACACTCAGGAGCCTGGCAGTGGTCCTGCAGGTTCAAGCTTGAGTGGTAGTATCACTGGAGAGAGGTGGGCAGGTGTTAGATTTAGTTTCGAGGAAGAGTCAATAGAACTTGACGATGGGTTTTATATATTGGGTGAAGGAAGGAGCAGAAAGAAGGATGGCTTCTAATTTTTGACTGGAGCTAAAGCTAACAAGAAGTGCCATTTGTAGAGATGGGGAAGCCTGGGAAGGAAACAGGTTGGAGTTTAGTCAGGTTAAGTTTAAGATGCCTACCCAGAAGGAAGGCCAGGAGGCAGAGAACATGTAGACTGTTCTTAGGTCAAAGTAATGTACCACCAGGGGAGGGGTTCAGGACCTCAGAAACTTCACGCTCAGCTTTGCTTTTGAAGCCCTCCACCTTCTTTTGAGTATATACCAGTCAGAAAACATTCTTTTCCCTCTTTTAATTATTTTTTCAGATTTCAAAACTTATACATAACAACTACAGAGAATTCAAAATATACTGAAATTATTATTATTATTATTATTTGAGACACAGTTTCACTCCATTACCCAGGCTGAAGTTCAGTGGCACAATCTTGGCTCCCTGCAATCTCCGTCTCCTGGGTTCAAGCGATTCTCATGCCTCAGCCTCCCAAGTAACTGGGATTACAGGTGCCTGCCACCATGCCTGGCTAATTTTTGTATTATTAGTAGAGGCAGGGTTTCACCATGTTGGCCAGGCTGGTCTCGAACTCTGGAACTCCTGACCTCAAGCGATCTGCCTGCCTTGGCCTCCCAAAGTGCTGGGATTACAGGCGTGAGCCACTGAGCCCAACCAATATACTGAAATTAAAAACAGGAAAAGAGGCCGGGCGAGGTGGCTCACGCCTGTAAATCCCAGCACTCTGGGATGTTGAGGCGGGCGGATCACGAGGTCAGGAGATCGAGACCATCCTGGCTAACACGGTTAAACCCTGTCTCTACTAAAAGTACAAAAAATTAGCTGGGCGTGGTGGCGGGCACCTGTAGTCCCAGCTACTCGGGAGGCTGCGGCAGGAGAATGGCGTGAACCCGGGAGGCGGAGCTTGCAGTGAGCCCAGATCGCGCCACTGCACTCCAGCCTGGGCGACAGGGCAAGACTGCGTCTCAAAAAAAAAAAAAAAAAAGAAAAGGCCAGGCGCGGTGGCTCACGCCTGTAATCCCAGCGCTTTGGGAGGCCGAGGCGGGAGGATCACGAGGTCAGGAGATCAAGACCATCCTGGCTAACACGATGAAACCCCGTCTCTACTAAAAATACAAAAAATTAGCCGGGCTTCGTGGCGGGCGCCTGTAGTCCCAGCTACTGGGGAGGCTGAGGCAGGAGAATGGCGTGAACCCGGGAGGCGGAGCTTGCAGTGAGCCCAGATCGCGCCACTGCACTTCAGCCTGGGCGACAGAGCGAGACTCCGTCTCAAAAAAACAAAACAAAACAAAACAAAACAAAACAAAAAAACGGGAAAAGAGATGAAATACTCTCATAACCATTGTGATGATAATGATTCAATGCATATCTATCCAGAGACCAGGCAAACTTCTTGAGGCAGGTGAAAAAGCAATATAGACAGTTTTATAGTTGCTAATGTCTTCCCTTCCATTCATTTCTTGAATAACCTGAAAGTGTAAATGCAAAGTAATTTTAGCATCACACGTAAGTTGGAAGACAGGCTGAAGGAGAATTTGTCTCAAAAATGTTTTAAGAAATGATCACACAGTATTTAATACTTCCAGTGACAATGCTCATGATCTCACAATCTTACAAGGCAATCTACTCAATTTTAATATCTCTGCTTGTCAGAAATGTATTCCTTATAGTAAGCTAAATTCTTCTACTCTTTCATTATATTTATTGGGTCTTCTCTTCTTTCTTCTGGGGCTTAATAAGTAGGCACTAATCCACCTTTCCTGAGCAAGACTGTACACTACAACGCCAAAGACAATGATCATGTCTTTCTCATTGTTCTTTCTCCAGGCAAAATATTGCCAGCTGTTTTTTGTTCCTCAGGTACTCAGATTTCCCAAGGTTTCAACCATCCTTGTAATTCTTTGATATGCTCCAGTTTATCCATATGTCCATTAAAAGCTATTTCCAGAAGGAGTCCTCTGGTGTGGTCAGCCTAAGATAGGGTGCTATGTCAATATTACTTCCTTTGATATGAACAGTAGAATTTTAGGCTAATATTGCATTTATCTGTTTGGCAGCCACATTGTATTGAGCTAATACAATATAGCTAATACGTAGAGCTTTTTCCTATGAATTCCAGTTAAGTACAATTTTATACTGTGTACATGCACAGATCATTTTTTAACAGAGTTGTTGAACTTTACTTGTATTCCCAATGAATTTTTAACTTTTAGTTTCCTTTTATTATTTAAGAATATCGCTATCTTTTAAGTCCTCATTATGTAACCTAATGTAGCCAGTCTATTAATAATGAGTTTGGGGCGGAGCACGGTAGCTCACACCTGTAATTCCACCACTTTGGGAGGCCGAGGCAGGTGGATCGCTTGAGGTCAGGAGTTTGAGACCAGCCTGGCCAACAAGGTGAAACTCCATCTCTACTAAAAATACAAAAATTAGCCGGGTATGGTGGTGCACGCCTGTAATCCTAGCTACTCCGGAGGCTGAGGCAGGAGAATCATTTTAACCTGGGGAACGGAGGTTGTAGTGAGCCAAGATCGCACCACTGCACTCCAGCCTGGCAAAAAAGTGAAACTCCATTAAAAAAAAAAAAAAAAAGAGTTTGGGTATGGGTTTAAAATATTTAGGATTATAACTAATTCAACTTTATTAGTGCATCCTCTACAAGGATATAGTGAGAAACCCTGCAAAATACCTTACTATTACTCAGATGCACCTATATTTAATACCCTAATCTACAGGTCCAGCAAATCAAATGCAAAAGAAAATGCAGTCTTGTATAATCTGTGTACTGAAACCATACTGGTCTCTAGTCATTAATGATTACAAGGTGTTCACAAACCAATTACTTCAAGTTTGACTTCGAAGTTTTTTCAAAAATTACTATAATCTCTCCCACCTATATATTTAGTGGAGACCTTTCCCCTAAGTTCAAAAGCTGGAATATTTGTCTTCATGTGGTCTTCTGACCATCCTCTCATTACACTAAGCGATTGATTCATTATATCTTGTATTTATTAAGTGTTTTCAGTGTGTCACATACTCTCCTAAGAATTTTACATGCCTATTTCATTCAATCCTCACAAAAGCCCATGCATTAAATATGATCTCCCTTCTTCACAGAAAGAAACTGTCACTTAGGTTAAGGAGTTTGCCAAGGGCCACACAATGAATAAGCAGCAAGCAGTGCTGGGATTCACACCCCGTCTAGAAGATTTCCTGCTCTTTACCGCTTAGCAGATATTTATTGAATATCTGCCAAGCACATGGAATCATTCCTGGTACCTCTAGAAGATTTGGCAGCATTGACACAATCATCAACTTGCAAATGCTCCTTCCATACTCTAATAAGATACTAATTATCCACCACTGCTGTTACTCTTCCTCCTCCTCCCTTCTGCAACTATAGCTTGAGGGCATTTCACTGCTTATTAGTAACCTTGGAGAATGGAGAGGAAAGGGAAGGGAAGGGATATCTATTTACATAACTGGAAAGACGCTGGAGAATTTTTCAGAATAAAAAGGGGGTCCATTTTGTTACTGTTAATTCTAATAAAAGATTTTGGAGAAGAATACTTCTCTTGGCTTAAATACAAGCCTAGAATTACCTAGGACTTTCATTTACTAATGAAATGAAATAACATTGCTTTGATGCCCTGTGACCACACACAACTGTTAAATTTTAAACTCTGTGTGTGCAGTTATTCGTGTTGCTTAGAAATACAGCAGCTGGTACCGGTTGACAAAAGGTGTGTAGGAATGGGAGAGGGCTATGAGGATGAAAGAAAGGCTCCTAGTTCAGAAAATTTTGAAACACACCTCTACCCTCAGTTCAACAATTGCTGTGTCAGTCCATAAATTATTATTATTATTATTTGGGGGACAGAGTCTTGCTCTGTTGCCCAGGCTGGAGTGCAGTGGTGCAATCATAGCTCACTACAGCCTCAAACTCCTGGCTTCAAGTGATCCTCCTGCCTCAACCTCCTGAGTAGCTGGGATTATAAGCATGAGCCACTGTGCCCAGCCCTCACTATATAAATTAGAGAAAATAATTACTTATTAAGCTTATCCCAGAAGGGTTTCCATGCCAGGAAAACTCAGCTTATTTTCCTATCTTAAAAAATAATCTTAAATGTGCAAGCACATGCTAGCCCTTGTTTAAAACATCAGATGGTCACTCTGAATGGCTGTGTATGGAATCTTGCTTTGTATCCCCATGTCCTATGTCTGCAATTTTCCATGCTTCTGCAGGTCAAATTGCCTGATTCCTATCAAAGAACCTAACCATATAAGGTCAGTAGTTACTCAACTTGGCCCACATTGGAATCAATGGAGAAACTTGAAAAATATATTAATGCCTGTGTCCACCTCCCAAGGATTGTGCTTTGACTGGTGGGGAATGGGGTTGCCTGGGCACTGGAATTATTAAAACATCTCCAAGTGATTCTAATGTGCAGATGAACTTGAAATTTTGACATAGGAATAAAAAGTATCTTTCCCAGTTCTCACTTCTCTATTAACTCGGCCTGCTCATGACTGGACTGCAATCTGCCATAGCATGAACTCATCTTGGCCCTATCCAAAAGGATCTGGGTCTGCCAAGTACCAGGAGGCCTAGTGTCTACCTGGTTACATCTATCATGAGTTTCCTTTTATAAGTGAGGTTTCAATGTATAAACTTCATAGAAAAAAAAGGCAGAAATTTAGTTTTTCCTAAGAAACTTGAGATTTCAAAGTTTTAGTTTAAAAATTGCATGAAAGATGGAAATCTTCCTCAGGCATACATTTTTGTTGATCTATCTTCTCAAAGGCCTTTAGCTCTCTAATATTATTGAAGATGAGAAAGAACACAGAATATAAGAGAAATACATCCACGCCTAGTACTAAGAAAGAAACTTCTATAAAATCACCAAGTCTCTAGATCAAAGCTTGAAAGACTCTAGCTGAGCTTACTAAACATCTGTGTAACAATGCCACAGAAATAGAAAAGAGAGCTCATGCGGTTCAGACACATTTGAAAAAAAACATTAATTATATTTTCCCCAGGTAGGTAGTTTCCTGTATTCAAGGTCTACTGAGTTCTTTGATGCCTATGCCAGATCATCTTCTTCATAGTACATAATGCTTTGAATTGTACACACTATGGTTAACGTCGAAAGACAACCTTCAAAACTTGGGACACTTGTTTTCTTTCATGTTTTGAGTATCAGCATCCTGATCTCAAATAGCCACACAGACACACTGCTTATCACATCACTCCGTTTCAATTATCTGCACAGCACTTAGCACTTAGCACTTTCTGATGTTTTTCTTGCTTATTTATTTGTTTAATGCTACCCCCACCACCACAATACGGGCTCCATGATACCAATGGTTTTATCTCATTCAATGTTGTGTCCCCAGCATCTCGAAGTGTTCAATAAACATTCAGTGAATATTCAGTAAATGAACATTCCAACATTCTGAATACTTTCCTGAAACAGTCATATGGCAGCCACAGACAATTTCCATGCTGTGTGACATGAAGGCCCACGTTTATACACCTACAAAATGAGAGTAATAAGATATTGACCTCACAGGACTATCACGAGAATTGCATGAGAACACACTGTAAGGACTTATCACAAGGTATGGCATATGATGAATGAAAAATCATAAAAATCATATTATGGAAATGTGTCAGTGTGCCATTTATAGTGGAATAAAAGCAGTAAGAGAAATGCCATGATTTCATTTTATCAATTTGTTTAAAATGTATCTGATTATACATGTTCTTTCACTATTTAGGAGGAAAATTAACATATGTTTTTATGTAAGCTACAGTTTGCTTTCAGGAGAGGCAGAGTACCAAACTGGGACTCAGAGGAATAAATCCAGGCTGCTGATCTGTATGGCCCAATACGCCATTTAATAGTTACCTAAGGTTTAGTTTTCTCACCTGAAACATTGAGGGGAGAGGCAAGGAAGAGTAGGAGGTTTGAGGGGAATCAACCGAAGTATGAGCTCTTAAGAGGCAGCGAGTAAATACGCAAAACATCAATATTTAGCTCATAAAAGAAAGAATGGCGTCAAGATTTTCTCACAATGTTTGGCTAAATTAGATGAATAAGATAGACCTTCATAATAAATTAAATCTGATCTATACATTATTTGTATGATACTCAGATATACAATCCCTAGCTTACAGTTAATAAAAATTATCCATTTGAAATTATTTTTGCAGACATTTTTGCGTATATGCTATATGGTGTCCTTATGAACAGCTTTTTTTTTTCTACTGAAATTTAACAAGTTAAAAAGAAATAGATTTAGAAGAAGCTTCCTGGAGAAATGTTTTTCCTGTTTAAAAGTTCTTTACCAGTTTTTTTTTAAGTTACAATAAAAAGCATTGTGAGTCATCCATACGCAGTTTTTTTGTATTACGTATGGATCAAATACTTCCAGAAACATGACAATGTGTAATGAATTCATCCCCTTCACCAGTAACTTTATTTTAATATGGCTCTATTACAAATGAAAAATCAATAAACCACCATTCAGTTTCGTTGAAGTAGACTCTTGCCTCTCCTTCCAACACTCTAGAAATATGCCATTGGTTGCCTAAAGCCTTGAACTTCGTTTGTCAATTCAGGTGCATTGTTTCCTTGGCTGTTAGGTCTGCCTGTTTCCTCAGGCTAATTATGAAATCATCTGCTCTGCCAGGAAGAAGCACACAGCTGAAGAGCATCATCCTGTGTTCCAGCATTACTGTGGAGCATGTGTCCTTATTACTAATGCACAAAGCACGACACTTGGAGAGGTCTCTTCGTTGCCTGGAAATTGGGGGGCATAATCTGAAGACTTATAAATATCTCTTAACAAAGCACCAGC
Source organism: Pan paniscus (assembly GCF_029289425.2). Classification (NCBI taxonomy): domain Eukaryota; kingdom Metazoa; phylum Chordata; class Mammalia; order Primates; family Hominidae; genus Pan; species Pan paniscus. The sequence goes on from NC_073254.2 coordinate 152,374,547, forward strand.
TGAGCTGTGTCAGGGTTGCACACTCTCTTCATCTCTCCCTTACAGCCTTTCAATTTGCTTTCCAAACATTTCTTTGTTGCCGTTGGCTGGGGTGTGCTTAAAAGAAGCACATCGTTAACCACAAAGAATGCTCACTGTTTTCTGTGATTTCAAATCAGTTCCAAGCACTTCCTCAGCAAGTGGCCCGGCAGCAATTACCCTGCTGCTGAAGACACTTCGCATCACAGGCCTCAGTTTTTGAGACAAGCAAGCAAGGCTGTAAGAAATGATAACATATGTTTCAGCCTCCATTCACCAGCCATTTATACCCCCATAAGAAGGGTGAATCAATTTTCGTGCAAATTCAACAGGCATATTCAACAACGTTGCTCTCTTCTCTAATTCACACAAACTCAGCATTCATCGGCTGCATTACTTGCCTCAAATGGGCACTCACAGTTGCTAAATGATTCGGGCGGGGGTGGAGTTGCTCTGTGTCAAAAAGGGGCAAAGAACAAGGAAAGGACATGAATCCATCAGGGCAATGAGAGCTGAACTGATTCACTGAGACAAAATAGTGAGGTTTTGAAAAGCCAGTGCAAAAGGAGATGGCTTCCCACCTCACCCTGACACTTCTGTGAAAGACGGTGTAGAAACTGACCTCGGCAGCATTCAAGGGAAATGTTTCCACAAGCATGAGCTGCTCCAGAACAATTTATCCAATAGATTATGTTGAGATAGGCTTCACTTTACAACCACATTTCTCTCTTTTCTTTCCCATCTTGATCATACCTGTTAATATCCTCTTTGCAGAAATATCTCCAGAAGGAGTCAAAAAGGTTAAAATGGGCAGTGCAAATTTCCATATGCCAGGTCCCTGGATATAGTTTTAAAGGGCCTGTGGCCTTAAGTAAAATCTGATTTCTTAACTCCACAGGTCTGCAGGTAAATGTCACACTGCCCTCTGGAGGTAGTCTCATTGGATCTAACCCTGAATTAATGATTGCCAGCTACTGAAAAATATATGGTTGCTGAATTTCAGAAGTCTTTTTCTAGGGTGGAGAGGGTATAGAATAGGAGGACAGTTGAAAAATTACCAACTGCTTCCAACTCCTTGTGAGTGGAGTGAGTGTGTGTGTGTGTGTGTGTGTGTGTGTGTGTCAGACAGAGAAGGGGGTGGGAAAAGGAAAGGAGAATAAGTAAAGATTGCCCCCAATTTCAGTAGTGCCAAGAGAGAAAGAATGCGTGTAGACAGGAAGCTTCAAGATGGCTGACTAAATGCATCTGGTACTCACCTTTTCCAGAGAGAGGAGCTAAAATAGCAATTAGATAATCACATTTTGAAGAGATCATCTGAGAGAGAACACTGGAATTCAACAGAGAAGTGATGGGAAGCACTGAAAGCAAGGAAGGAGAGGGAAGCAAGGAAGCCAGCTTAGCTGGGATCAGCTGGGAGCCCGAAGAGGCTCCTTAATGTGAGGAAAGGGTAAGTGAGAGACACCAAGTGGTCCACATTCCTGCCACAGAATTCTACAATGCTAGCCATAGGAGAGCCCCTGGACTCTCATGGGCCCTGAGACTCACAGAGAACTGCCTAGAGATCACATAATGGCATTGTTCTAGACAGGGAGCTCATGCTGAGTCCTACAAACCCCCAAGTCCTAAGCAGCTGCAGCACTGTGCCATTATGAAAGCCCCACCCCTGCCAGAATGTGTTCTGCCTGGGGGCCCAAGAGCCCCTGCACCTCCATATCCCTGGAGCCCAACTGACACTCATCACCCACAGACACCACTGTTGGGCTGAGGCAGGAGCCACTGGAAGTGACCTTGCCACCCCAACAAAAAGGCAGCTATACATTTTCATGTGCCATCTGCAGGACTGAGGACCAGCTTGCCCAGTTCATCATGGACATCATCAACACCAGCACTGACCACTTGGGTTCCAGAAAGTTGTCCCACCACAGCTACTGCCATTGCCACAGCATACCTGCTACCCAGAAGCATGATAACCTGCCCATCCTCCTGACCCACCATGATATTCCCAGCACCTGGAGAGGCTAATGCTCAACCCACTGCTGCCACCACTGAGGCCCAAAGACTGGCCCACCTAATGTCCTAGTTCCCAGCAAAACTTCACCACAACCTCCACTAATAATCACACCCTAAACCACTGAGGAAATCACAGACACCACTGACACTGTTTACAGCTGGAAAAATTACACAGAGACTATACAACCACCCACACCTAGAGTCAAGGCCAAAGTGCCCTACCCAGCCAACACCGTAGATAAATCTTCAAGAAATGTCATCCCCTATGAAAGCAAATTCAAAAAACTGGAGCAACTGTTATATCAGATGCACAAATGATCAATGTAAGGACACAAGAAGCATGAAAAAATAAGGAAATATGGTATCTCCAAAGGCACACCATAATTATCCAGCAACAGATTCTCATCAAAAAGAAATTGAAGAAATACCCCCAAAAAAGAATTCAAAATATTGATTTTAAAGAAGCTCAGTAAGACACAACAGAATACTTAAAAATAATGCAAAGAAACCAGAAAAGCAATTCAGGAAATAAATGAGAAATTTACCAAAGAGATAGATGTCATAAAAAAAGAGAACCAAACAGAAATTCTACAACTGAAGAATTCATTGAATTAAATAAAAAATACATGCTAAAGTTTCAACAATAGACTAGATGAAGCAAAAGAAAGAATCTCAGAACTTGAAGAGAGGTATTTTGAAATAACTCAGACAAAAATAAATAAAAAGGATAAAAAAAGAATGAGCAAAGCCTATATAACATCATAAAGTGACCAACTATTTGAATTTAGGATCTGAGAAGGTGAAGAGAAAATGAAGGAGTTAGAAAACCTATTTAACAAAACAATAGATAAAAACTTCCCAAGTCTTGCAAAAAACTTTAGATATCCAGAAACAAGAGGCTCAAAGGTCTCCAAATAGATACAATTCAAAAAGTTCTTCTGCTTAGCACATTATAGTCAAAATATCAGAGGTCAAAGACAGAGAAAACTCAAAAAAGCAAGAGAAAAGCATCAAGTCACTTATAAAGGTACGTCTGTCAGACTAGACTAACAGCAGAAACCTTATAGACTAGGAAAGAATGGGCTGATATATTCAAGATGCTGAAAGGAAAAAAAACTGCCAACCAAGGATACCACACCCAGAAAAGTTATTCTTTATAAAATGAAAGAGAAATGAAGTCTTTCCCAGACAAGCAAAAGCTGAGGGAGTTTATCACCACTAGACCAGATCTACAAGAAATGCCAAGGGAGTCCTACATCCAAAGTGAAAGAACAATATCTAATATCATTAAAACACATGAAATATAAAAACTACTAGAGCAAACATACAAAGAAGGAAAAGACTAGAAGGTTATCACTACAGAAAAACCACAAAACCACAATAATAAAAAATAAGAGAGTAAGAAAGGAACAGAGGATACACAAAACAACTAGAAATCAGTTAATAAAATAAGAGGAATAAGCTCTCACATATCAATAATAACCCGGAATGTAAACAAATTAAAACTTTCACTTAAAAATACAGACTGGCTGAATGGATTAAAAAACATGACCTGACTATACACTGCTTACCATACTCATCTCACCTGTAAAGCCACATGCTAACTGAAATTAAAGGATGGGAAAAGAACTTCCATGCAAACAAAAATCAAAAGTGAGCATGAGTGGCTATGCTTATATCAGGTAAAACATACCTTAAGTATAAAACACTAAAAAGTGACAAAGAAAGTCATTATGTAATGATAAAGGGATCAACTCAGCAAGAGCTGCATATATATTTAGAAATACAACAATTCTAAATACATATGCACTCAACACCAAAACACCCAGATCTATAAAGCAATTATTATTAGATCTAAAGGGAGTGATAGACTCCAACACAGCAATAGGAACGTTAACAGCCCACTCTCAGCATTAGACAGGTCATCTAAACAGAAAATTAACAAAGAAACATTGGATTTAAATTGCACATTAGACTAAATGGACCTAACAGACATTTACAGAACATTTCATCCAACAGCTACAGAATATACATTCTTCTCATCAGCACATGAAACATTCCTTAGGACAGCCCATATGTGAGGACACAAAACAAGTCTCAACAAATTTTAAAAAATCGAAATCATATCAAGTATCTTCTCAGACCACAATGAAATAAAACTGGAAACCAATAACAAGAGGAACTTTGGAAACTGCGCAAATACATGAAAATTAAACAACATACTCCTGAATGACCAATGGGTCAAGAAAGAATTAAAGAGGAAATTAAAAAAGTCTGAAATAAAATGGAAACATAACATATCAAAACCTATAGGGTACAGTAAAAGCAGTGCTAAGAGGAAAGTTTATAGCAACAAACACCTACATCAAAAAGTAGAAAGATTTCAAATAAACGATCTAATAATTCACCTAAAAAAAACTAGAAGAACAAGAAAAACCACACCCAAAATTAGTAGGAGAAAAGAAATAATAAAGATCAGAGCAACACTAAACAAAACAGAGACAAAAAAAATACAAAGGATCAATCAAAGGAAAAGTTAGTTTTTTGAAAAGATTAACAAACTTGATAAACAGCTTGCTAGAATAACAAAGAAAAAAAGAGAGAATACCACATAAAATCAAAAATGAAAAAATAGACAAGTATAACTGATATCAAAGAAATGCAACAGATTATCAGGGACTATTATGAACAACAATACACTCACAAACTAGAAAACCTAGAGGAAATAGATAAATTCCTTGACTCATACAACCTACCAAGACTGAATCAAGAAGAACTAAAAAACCTGAATAGACCAACAATGAGTAATGAGATTGAATCAGTAATAAAAAGTCTCCCCCAACATAGAAAGTCCAAGACTTGGGGCTTCACTGCTGAATTCCCATGTGACTGTCTTCTTACGTGATGTTCAGATAGAGTCTACATTCCCTCTTGAATCTAGTGGGCTTGTGACCACAGTGAAAGACTAAGTCATAAAAGGCTGTACAGTTGCCACCTGGCCTCTTGGTTCCCTCTGGGGACCTGCCACCATGCTGTGATGAAGTCAAGCAGCCACACAGAGAGGCTATGATCCTACCACAGCACCAGGCAAGGTCCCTGCCAAGAGCCAACATCAACTGCCAGCCATAACTTCAAGGAAACAAGGCTTCATATTCTTCCAACCACCCACTTTGGAGTTGTCCCCACCAAATTTCAGACTTGTGAGCAAAAGAAATTTGTCATTGCGTTAAGCTACTCTGTATGGAGATGGTTTGTTACCAAGAATAGACAGCCAAAACAATGGGCAAAGCCCCCAATACTGGACCCATTTCCTGGCATAGAATAGAACTGGCCAAAAAAGAAATGGGACTTGCTTCTCTGCCTTTCATGAATTTTCATTATTTGGGTTGATTCTTTATTAACATTAGACTTTCTCTCTGAGTCCCAGATTAGGCTGTCTATAAGATATATCCCAGCTGAAATTGTGTGTGAGTGTGTGTGAATGCACACTATATGATGGTTGAATTGTTGCCAGTATTTAGTAATTAGATTTTTATTTAAACACACACACACACACACACACACACACACAGAGAGAAAGACAGAAAGAAAGAAAGAAAGAGAAAGAAAGAAAAAGAAAGAGTAAAGAGAATCTAAATTTTGTCTTCTCTCAAAATAAAAGAACAAACAGAAGATCTGGCAATACTGAATTTACATTCCTTTTTAACAGTAATTCACTCACAAAACCCCCAGTTCCCTCAGTGCCATCTCCTCTCTGTTGCATTACATCCTGCCTGTTCCATTCAAGCTCTCATCACTCTTTTTTTTCTCATTTTTTAATTTATATAAATGTATGGGTTACAAGTGCAGATTCTTTACACACAGAGATTGCATAGTGGTGAAGTCAGGGCTTTTAGTGTATCCATAACCCGAATAACATACATTGTAACAAATAAGTAATTTCTATTCCTCCACACCTTTCCACTCCTTCACCCTTTTGAGTCTCTATTGTCTATCATTCCACACTCCACATCCTTGTGTACACATTATTTATCTCCCACTTATAAGTGAGAACATGCAGTATTTATCTTTCTGCATCTAGCTTGTTTCACTTAAGTTAATGGCCTCCAGTCACTCTTAGATTTATTTCCTGACATCTATAGACATTTGGACTTGTGACATCTATTAAGCCAATGATTCTCTACCTGATCGATAAAAATTTACACTTACATAGTTCTCAAGGAGTTAATACCCTTTTGAAAAGAAGAGTTTAATATAATTAGGAAAATAAAGGTCAGAAAAATTTTTAAAAACTAAAGTTTTAGTTTAAAATTAAATTTAAAAGGATAAAATAAAATACATGCAAAAAAGCCACATGATGAGGTGACTAGGATAGCAACTTAGGTTATTAACATACACCCTGGTGTAATTGTCCAACTCTTAGTGGCTGCTGTGCATATATTGATGCCCCGGGAGCCAATGTTTTTTGTGTCATTGTTCTATATAAATGTTGTTCTCGCCGGGAGCAAAATTACACAAAACATGAAGTCTACTAATAGAATCAAATATGCTACATTTAAGAATCCTATTTATGGCCTGGCGTGGTGGCTCACGCCTGTAATCCCAGCACTTTAGGAGGCCGAGGCGGGTGGATCACCTGAGGTCAGGAGTTTGAGACTAGCCTAGCCAGCCTGGTGAAACCCGGTCCCTACTAAAATACAAAAATCAGCCTGGCGTGGTGGCGGGCGCCTGTAATCCCAGCTACTCGGGAGGCTGAGGCACGAGAATCACTTGAACCTGAGAGGTGAGGTTGCAGTGAGCCGAGATTGCACCAGTGCAATCTAGCCTGGGCAATAAAGAGAGACTTTGTCACAAAAAAAAAAAAAAAAAAAAAAGAGAATCCTATTCACTTTTTGGTATAGTTGCTGAAAATACTCTTCTCACACTAGTGTATGAAGAACCTTAAATAAATAGTTTCTAGAGAGGAGACTGAATTTCGAGCATTGGAGAATGGAATCATTCAGCCTGAATAATAAAACTGAAATTGATACATTTATTTCATTTATAGTATTTGGTGTATTTCATCTTATTAAACAGATTTTAAGTAAACTGTCTTTCCATTTAATTGAATAGCATAATTTTAACGCATTTTATATGTCCTAAAATGAGTAGAATGTTTATGGAAATGGAAGGCAAAATATGTCAGCCAAGTAAGAAAACGATCATCCTTTACATGTAAAAATGATTTTATTTCCTTAGGAATAAAAATGGAGGGGAAATCCTATTTATTGCTCATTAAATGTATTGAGAATGCAGCCAGTCATAATTTATCTCATAGTGATGTGTATTCACTAATTACTTTAAGAAAATTTCTATGTTTCAAAATCAATCTAAAGAGTACTTAACTAAGTCCTATGCAATCTTTATGAAGAACCACAAACAGGGTGAAAACACTGTAGTTTAACCAAGTTTATCTTTGTGGTGGGCCTATTATGGCATGTTGAATCAGAATTCTACTCACGGCTTTTCATTTGACATACAATTGGCTGGGCTTTCTAGAAATGCTACTCTTTGAGGGAAAATAATATGGAGTTAACATTCAAAGTATGTCCCATTTTATAATATTAGCATAGTAAGAGTTATGCTCCCTTTTGTAGAACATGCAAGGATAGTTAAGGGGCATACTATACTCCTCTCCCTAAACGGTAAAATTTCTTTTTTAAAAAACGTTAAATAGGTATTTAAATAAGGTATTGTCTACTTTATATCACAGGAGAATGAGTCATTCCCCTAGTGAGGCCTGCATTTGTGGTCAAATACTTGGTTCATAAAGTTAATGTCTGAGATGTTGCAGGAGGAGAATATTTATACATCAGTGACTTCAGCAGAATGCAATCCTCATAAAACTTTATTTTATTGGAGTTGTAAAGTTACTTATTTGGGGGAAGAAACGATTAATTTATGAAAAAATAGATAATAGAGTGGTTTTGAACTTTTTATTGTTGTCACTTTATTTCCTTCCAGAGTTAACAGCTCAGTGCCAGAATCAGCGTTCAAGTTTGATGGCATATTTCAGTCGAAAAGAACCTGGGGATAAAATTACTAAGAAGCGCACTCTAAATCCACCGAGAACACTGATTTAAATACTATCAAAGCCTTAATGCAATGCCAGAACAATTCGGAGTTTTCATCTGGATCAAGACTTTTAGCAAAGGGCAGTATGTTCGGATGAATTTTTATAATAACAAAGCGTGTACGTTCACCGCCATCCAAACGTTGGTCACGATCAAGCAAGGATGTCCAGGAAACCTAGCCACCTAATCATTCTGGTCATCTCACAATCTTCTTCTTCCTTTTTTTTTTTTCTTTCTATTTAGTAAAGCACCCATGAACAGGCAAGGTGGTTACTTAGGCTCCTTCAAAGTAAATCAGCAGCGGTCAAATTAACTTTATTGGTTATTAAAGTAAGCCAAAGTTTTGTCACTTCATAGGATATTTTGCCTGGGGACCTTCGATTTTGGTCTCTAAATGTGGCTTCCTGAACAGCTCTCGGAATAGGAAAGTCCCTAGGCGATTCTTAGGGACCCTTCATTCTTCTGGAGAATGGTGTAGCTGACATCAGCCCCGCGCCTGGAGGCTCCCAAATAGCCACGATTTGGGAAGTTCTGAGATTTCCACTCCTAGACAGCAAGTCCGCGACGTACTAAAGCGCTCTGTCCCTTCCCTCCTCTGAGAGCTGTCCCATTAGGTCCCCAAAGCCAAAGCCTAGGTCCTTCTCCCTTCCCATCAGGGATGAAGCGGGGTGTATTGCAGGTGTGTAGGCGGGGGGGCGTCTATTAAGTGGGGCGCTGGGGACAGGAAAGTGTTCAAAGAAGGAAACCTGCCTGGGGTCATCCGTGCTCGGCTTCCCTACCGCGCGCCTTCTGGGGCTCCGGGAGCGCAGGCGCTGCCCGCGGAGGCGAGAGTGAGCGTGGCCGGGGGCGCGGGGCTGCGCCAGGTGAGAGAGAGCTGCGGGCCCCGGGGACGACCCGCACCTGCGCCCTCTCTGGGGTCCGGACGGGACCGGGCTCGGCCGGGCGGGCTCCGGGAGGAGACGCGCTTACCTGGAGGTAGGGCCGCCCGTGGGCCACCCCGCCCACGACGATGTCGGCGGACGCCATGGCCCCGGTGGGCGAGAAGCCGAAGCCCACGTAGCCTGCAGTGCGCACCTGGAGGCAGAAGGCGATCTGGCTGCCCCGCTGGCTCCAGCCCAGCCAGTACTTGCCCTCCGAGTCCAGGAGGGTCCGGTGCGGATAGGTTCGGCCCGAGCCCCCCGCCGCCGCCCCGGGGAGCAGCCCCCACAGCAGGAGCAGCGGCCAGCAGCACATCCTCGGGCGCCTCCTGCCCGCCGGTACCGGCCTCCAGCTGCTGGGGAGTGAGGAGCAGAACGAGGAGCGGCGGCGGCGGCGGCGAGCGGGAGCCCAGGGACCGCCCCTCGGGCCGGCCGCGCGCCCGCCCGGGAGGGGCAGGACCCGCTCTCCCCGCCCCGGGCCGCCTGCAGGGCGCGCCGCGTCCGGTCCGGTCCCGTCCCGTTCCGTCCCGTCGGGTCCCAGCCCCGCCAACTCTCACCCTGCCCGGCCCTTCCAGCGGATCCACCTGCAGCCCCCGACCCCTGACTTGGTCCCCGAGGTCGGGGCTCGGTGGGAAGGAAAGCGAGGGGCTTCCCGGAAAGAAAGGGAGGAGGAGGCAGGAGGAGGCAGACGCCGAGAGAGGAGAAAAGGAGGCCAGAGGCAGAGGGAAAAGGAGGAGGGCAAGAGAATCCTAGAGCGGGAAGAGCGTGGGCTCTGCGGGACGTGGGCGAGAGGTTACCAGGGAAAGAATGGACATTGACGGCAGAGAGCAAGTTTAGCCTGGAGAGGAGGAATTGAGTGAGCAAAGGGGGTAGTCTGGGGTGCGATGCACAGAAAGGCCCGTCCAGGGTAACCTTCACGTCTCCGTATCCGTTGCTGTCGACTTCCCAGAGCCTTTGTTCCCAGTGACGTCCCTATTTCAATGGAGGGACACACTTCACCTTCCCCAGCCCCCCACCTCGAGAATTTCTCTCACCCTCCCACCCTGCGGGGCCACAGAGCTTGCTCCTCACGGCAGGAGTTGGAGCCCTGACGCTTGCCTTCACCTAGTTTTTGTTTGGTTTGGTTTGGCGTTGATGGGACAAAGTCAGCCAAACTACTTTGCCATCAGCAGAGAAGGTAAGGGGTGAATTGTCATTTGAGAGTTATATTTTAATTTAACATTCTCTTTTCTTGCTATTCCAAGTTCTGGCCATAACCATGTTTGTCAAAAGTTTGTTTTGTTTTGGTTTTGCCTCTACCTTTGACCACTCCTGTCTTTAGAATGCTAAATACAAATATGGCCACTAAAATTTACCTTGCTTATTTATTCCTTTATTTATGATCTGCCAAGTTTCCAAAAAAGTTCGAAATTTTGTCTTTATAAAAATACAAACAATGCAAAATAGAAAAATAAGAGAGAATATCAGATGAGAAATATGGGTAAGAAGAGCAAGCTCCACACTAGCCACCCTACACTCCTCATTCTCTCTCCTCACCTCGTATTTCAGCCTGTTTTTCCCCCTGCCTATCTTTTCCCATAACTTTTCCAAAGTTACCATCATGCATCTCATTTATATTCTTCTAAGGATACGGGAATATTTGATCATGTCTGGAAGGTGACCTGTAGGTGGATCTGCTTACCAAAGTGCTCAGGGACTTGCCTGGGAAGGGACTTTTCCCAAGGAGAGAATGGATCAAGGTCCGCAGGGCTGGCCAATGGCAATAGGCCAGCATCAGAGAAGAGTGATGTTGGAACCGCAAAATAAAATGAGAAATAAAAGAGCCTGCAAAGCCTTACAAGAACTGGGCATGGAGACTATGAAATATAAGTAGCTGGTGCCTCACCTCCACCAGGACCCACTGGGCAAATGTCAAGGGCAGTAACAGCCATACAGCAATGTAAGGGTGGCAACCTTAGAATTGGGTTTTTACAAGCACCATACCAGGGACGTGGCTTCAGCCATGAAGAAAGGAAGGGGGATATGGAGAGAAAGAGGAACAAAATAGGGGGAATGGAGTCCCAGAGGAGTGGCTCATGGCACCGGGTGGGACACACTCACTATCCTCTCACTATCCTGGGCAGGGATTTCAGGGAAGTTAAATTACTGCAGAGTGACTAAAGGCAAACTTTCTGTTTTGTGACCCTACTTTTATTCCTAGTGTGGAGGAACCTGGAACAAGCACATTGCTACATCTGCTTCCTGGGGTTCATTATATAAACCCCAAATTCACATCTATTAGGACATTTTGTCTCCTTATTGAAACAAAAAGAGGTCATGCCTTCCAGAATTCTTCCCCCATTAACTGTTTTAGCTTTACCTTCCATCACTCCCATCTCACTCACCCATCGGCCTGTAGACCACATGAAAACTCCCTCTGGAATCCTCAATGGAGAGCCGTGCTATTTTGCATCACTGTGCCTATTCGCAGGGTTTGTCACTTCTGCCTTCCTTCCTTTGAAGTATTTTCTTGTCCTCCTTCTCACACTTCACTGTAAGATAGCATTCTATCTGTGGATACTATCCACGGTAGTCCCCATGGAATGTTCTGCCAGACCCCATATGGCACCCCTGACACTTCAGTGTACTTTCTGTCTACAGGCTTGTCTTCCTCCAGTAGCCTCTTTAGGTCAGGAATCACGTCTGGTTTCTCATTGCCTAGAATGTGGACATCTTGCAATAGGTGCTTAATGAATACTTGTAGGACAAGTGAACAGATGCATGCCCAGATGCTCCTGTAAGCATCCTCGTAACAAAGTTGTTCTGTGGGGGAAACCTTGGCCCCAGATGTAATTGAGTGTTCTGCATTGGTATTGAGGCAAACATAGAAAAGACCACACATGAATACACAAAGGAGAAAGTTTTAAATTGTTTTCATTTATTATTTCATTGAGTGTAAAGTTATTGTCTTTTGTTGTGACTGGCATTGCATCCGAAACGCCTTGAACACTCAAGAAACATTAAAACTAATATAACCATTTTGAGATCAGGTCAACAAACAGAACATTAGCATAATTCATACTCAAGAGATCCACTCTGCTTTGGCTTGAATCACCCAGTAATTTGAGACAGAATAGAAAATGTTATCTATGTGTGCTTTGTACGCTGCTTGAGTTTTCTGGATCAAAAGCAACTCTACACTTCAGTTGCATAGAGGACTCAATTTTCTGATGTTGGAAATCAATTACTGCATTGCTGCTTGTCTTAAATTTGTAACGGAGGCAGGAAGAAAGCATAGGTCTGTTGAAAACTTAGGGAATGTAGCAGAGAGGAGAATGAAATTAGTGGTAAAGGGTTTCAAAATTAGTTTTTAAAACTACTGTTTTTGTTAAAACTGAAACTTGCTGGTTATTTAAAGAAAAAGGTCAGGAAATGCAGAAAAGTGTGAATAACAAAGTAAACTTAAAAAATCACCTGAAATTCCACCATCCAAAAATAACCCTTGTATGCATTCCAGGAACGTCATTCCAGAGCCCAGTTCCATTAAAAGGTTGGAGGAGCAGTCTGTTGGGCAAGCATTTGCAGAGAAACAGGTGAATTAGCTTTGTAAGACTCTGCTTGAAATAAACAGAGCGACTTTAAACATATTAGTTACAAGCACATTTTTTAGGCTTCTTGTCTCCACATATATCCTTTGGATACATGAGTAGACAAAAGAAATCAAATAGACAAAACTAGCGATTCAGTGAGGTCTTACTTAAGTTCAGAACATTCAACCAAATTAGTCATTCCTAAAATGAATCATTTTCTCACACTTTTCAATCAAGGATTTGAAATGTTATATTTATTTTAACTCCTCACTTTGATACATAGCTTGCAATCTGCCAGTGTGACTGCCCCCATGCTGAGTTTCCTTACCTCCAAACCCTCTGTTGCTAAGGTTTGTTTGTATTTCTACATTAGTCAACTGCAAGGGGTTGGGGGAAGGATTGAGGAAAAAAGAAAACCCAAGGGACGATTATAAGCCAATGCAGTCTCCCTATATGAGCTAGGATGGGCTAAAGTATTTCTTCTTGAGAGTATCATAATTTTCCTGCCTACTTGTACCTAAGGTTCAACAATAATACTAAATATTTATAAAGTTCCTGTCTTCTAGGGAGCTCAGAGAAAAATATTTATGTAAGTGATCTCAGCAGTTCTCCAAAATAGGGAAGCTGAAGCATTTTCTCACATTAGTCTATAAACTAAGTCACTTGTGTGGATAGGTGACTGGTTCAAGTTCATACTATGAGTCAGTGGCAGAAAAGCCAAAAATAGAACTACGGTGTTTTGAGGGTTTTTTTTAACTACATACTTTCTCCAGCTCTCACCTCACCTCCAATAAAAAAAAAAAATTAAAGCTATTAGGTAATGATCATGAAACATTCTTTCAGCAGGGCTGATATTTTTTACATGAGCAAGATGCTATGATCTACTATTAGCTCAATGTTATATATTCATTTTAATAACAGATGATATTGATGATAGTCATGTGGATGGAGAAGGTGAGGATATAGTGCATTTACTCCTATTATCAGGAAACTTGAGACTTGCTTAACTGAATTCTTGAGGTTTCTTTGAAATTGAGTGCCAGTTGGCACAGAAAATCACTCTTAGGTTCTTATGAAAATCACAGCAAGCAAACCACTTTCTCTGTGCAAATCCTAAACTTTAGTAGTATCTATAAACTATGCTCTGAAATAAAACTGTTTAACTAAAAATAGTCTGTGGAAAAAAAAGGAATGCTCTTTTTTTTAATCACTAATGACCATCTGTTATAATTTCCCTTTACAGGGAACCATAATGTGTATCAAAAATGTGGTAGGGAAGAAATAGATTTACTAAATAGTCTATATTAATGCAAAGCCATGTTTAAAATGTTGTGTAGGGGATTTATGAGACTAATCGATGCTGAAATTGTACTCATCCAAGTGATCTGTGGCACAAAATAAATATCAATGCCCTCACACTTTGGCAAACCTCACTTATAAGAGGGCAAGCCAACTGAAGCTGCCAGTGATTATAGTAAGACAAAGTAGGAGTAATAAAATGTGCTGAATTAGTTATAAGAATGTCAGTCTTGCAAGGGTAGAGACTCTCTAATCCATACCCTCATCTTGCAAATAGAGTCCTAGAGAGGAGTGAATTGTTTAAGCCTACAGTATTTTTAATAGATACAAGCAGGAAGGTTGGTGGCCTGACACAATTAACAACAATGCCTGGCTCCCCCACATCCTCTTCTTAACAGTTGTTCTTTTGGGTGTCTCAGGTCACCACTGGAATTACTTTTACCAAGCTTTAGCTTCTATATACATGTTGAGAGAAAAAGTAGAAAGGAAGAGGGCATTGTGAAAATAGTGATATTCTCTCCAAGTAGAACTCCCTAGAAACCACCTTTTTGATTATTCTGTAGACTTGGCCCTTAAATACTTGTACTTCTGTATGCTTAGAATTCTATGGCCATTAATTTAAAGAAAAGCCTAGGTTTAGTCAAATTGAGCAACCAGCATCAATTCAAAACTAAAAACAAATTGAACTCCACACTGAGAATAAGAGGATTCAGTACTACTCACTTGATTCAAAAATGCCACATGTGGTTTTGGGGAGCTTTAAAGAAATTTCTACTATGATAAAGAAAACATAAGGACTAGATACATAAATATAAGAATTTAATTTTCCAGAAACCTAATTGAAGTCATTACAGTCATTACTAGGAATAATAAACAATGACTAGAGGTTCCCTTAATTGAAAAGCTGAAATAATTAGCAATTATTTTTCACATGGAAACTGACAAATATGACATATTCTGGGAATGGGTGTTAAGCCTTTGAAGCTTCTTATCAATACATGAATAAAAAAGAAAATGTGTATGTTTGTTTTCTATGCTGCAAGATTTTATTTTCTTTTATTTCTAAATCTAAGCTCACATCTCAATTCTTTGAAAATTTCCACATTTAAATATCCAAATTAATGATCGCCTTCTAACTGGTGTGAGATGGTATCTCATTGTGGTTTTGATTTGCATTTCTCTGATGGCCAGTGATGATGAGCATTTTTTCATGTGTCTTTTGGCTGCATAAATGTCTTCTTTTGAGAAGTGTCTGTTCGTATCCTTCGCCCACTTGTTGATGGGGTTGTTTGTGTTTTTCTTGTAAATTTGTTTGAGCTCTTTGTAGATTCTGTATATTAGCCGTTTGTCAGATGAGTAGATTGCAAAAATTTTCTCCCATTCTGTAGGTTGCCTGTTCACTCTGATGGTAGTTTCTTTTGCTGTGCAGAAGCTCTCTAGTTTAATTAGATCCCATTTGTCAATTTGGACTTTTGTTGCCATTGCTTTTGGTGTTTTAGACATGAAGTCCCTGCCCATGCCTATGTCCTGAATGGTATTGCCTAGGTTTTCTTCTAGGGTTTTTATGGTTTTAGGTCTAACATTTAAATCTTTAATCCATCTTGAATTAATTTTAGTATAAGGTGTAAGGAAGGGATCCAGTTTCAGCTTTCTACATATGGCTAGCCAGTTTTCCCAGCACCATTTATTAAATAGGGAATCCCTTCCCCATTTCTTGTTTTTGTCAGGTTTCTCAAAGGTCAGATAGTTGTAGATATGTGGTATTATTTCTGAGGGCTTTGTTCTGTTCCATTGGTCTATCTCTCTGTTTTGGTACCAGTACTATGCTGTTTTGGTTACTGTAGCCTTGTAGTATAGGTTGAAGTCAGGTAGCGTGATGCCTCCAGCTTTGTTCTTTTGGCTTAGGATTGACTTGGCTATGCGGGCTCTTTTTTGGTTTCATATGAACTTTAAAGTAGGTTTTTCCAATTCTGTGAAGAGAGTCATTGGTAGCTTGATGGGGTTGGCATTGAATCTATAAATTACCTTGGGCAGTATGGCCATTTTCACGATATTGATTCTTCCTATCCATGAGCATGGACAGGTGCTAGAGAGGATGTGGAGAAATAGGAACACTTTTACACTGTTGGTGGGACTGTAAACTAGTTCAACCATTGGGAAGTCAGTGTGGTGATTCCTCAGGGATCTAGAACTAGAAATACCATTTGACCCAGCCATCCCATTACTGGGTATATACCCAAAGGATTATAAATCATGCGCTATAAAGACACATGCACACGTATGTTTATTGCAGCACTATTCACAATAGCAAAGACTTGCCACCAACCCAAATGTCCAACAATGATAGATTGGCTTAAGAAAATGCGGCACATATACACCATGGAATGCTATGCAGCCATAAAAAAGGATGAGTTCATGTCCTTTGTAGGGACATGGATGAAGCTGGAAACCATCATTCTCAGCAAACTATCGCAAGGACAAAAAACCAAACACCTCATGTTCTCACTCATAGGTGGGAATTTAACAATGAGAACACATAGACACAGGAAGGGGAACATCACACACTGGGGCCTGTTGTGGGGTGGGGGGAGCGGGGAGGGATAGCATCAGGAGATATACCTAATGTTAAATGACGAGTTAATGTGTGCAACACACCAACATGGCACATGTATATATATATGTAACAAACCTGCACGTTGTGCATATGTACCCTAAAACTTAAAGTTTAATAAAAAAATCCAAATTAGATAATTAACTCAGCTTTACAGAAATACTATTTGATCTTCAAAGGCATCTTTTCCCTTACTTAAATACTTAAATAAAAGACTGTACAAGTTAAACCAAATAGTCTATAGCAGTGACTGTCGCTGCTATAATTGATCAGATAACTTCTGTTACATCCCTTAAAATAGTATTGACAAGACAGGGTCTATCAAAACCCCAGACAATTAGAAAATTAGCCTTAGAAGTTAAACCATCAATAATAATGATAACGTAGGAACATAACCAGAATGATAATTTCGAAGGAGTCCAGACTTGGAAGAATATCACTATATTTACAATGCCCTCTTCCTCTTTACTCTTTCTCCTTCTCAAATGTTTATGGAAATTAATACTTGGCAAAACCAATCCCAACAGTGAAACTGAGATACCAAAAGAATAAAGAATAACTTTTAAGAGGGGGATATGGAAGGAGTCAGGCATTGTTAGCATTAGGAATAAAACCATGACCATAATCATAATATGCTTACTGAGGGGTACAGGTATGTTACATAGATTGTCTCATTTAATCTTTACAACAACCTTATGAGGTCAGTGTTGTTCTCTCCATTTGGAGGAAAGTAAGGGAGAAAATTGTTTTTCAGTTATTATAAAAGCAAAGACAACAAGATATTTTCTCAATTGTGAAGGAATTCTTTTTTAATATTACATGTTGCAGGACATGGTGGCTCATGCCTGTAATCCCAGCACTTTAGAAGGTTGAGGTGGGAGGATCACTTAAGGCCAGGGGTTTGAGACCAGGGATCACTTGAGGCCAGGGTCTCAACATGGTGAGACCCTGTCCCTAAAAAAGAAAAAAAAATTAAATGTTTCACAAGTTATTCCATATCTTATTAAACAATTCTATTGGTAGTATTTTTGTTAGATACAAATAAGCAAACCATAGTAAGTCAATTTGCTACACATGTTTGGAGTTTTTCTTGACACAAGTTTCTAAAATTTTATGTGCTTACTGAGTTCCCAGAGGAGTGGCTATATACTGAAATTGGTTATATAGCAATGGGACATATAAAATTTTAGTGTTAAAAAGGGCATTGTGGGGGACGTGATATGGAGAGGGAAAATGATTTTGAGTGAAATCGAAGAAAGAGAGTCATCTTTTTTCTTTTTCTCTCTTATCCTGTCTCTCTCCACACACACACACACACACAGACACACACAGTGACACACACACACACACACACACACACTAAAGTAACTTCAATTATTCTTGTTAGAGGAAATGGTAATAATCATTTTTCTCCTCTTTTCAAACGTTAGGAAAAGGAGAACTAATCATGTAGAAAATTTAAACTTTATGTAACATAAAATGAGAGTGGATATTTTTTAAGGAGAAACTTAGAGAAAAGTGATCTAGCTATCTTTTTCAAGTATATCGTCAGTGATTAGAATACACAGCAACAGAAAGTTATGGAGAAAATTGCCATGATTACATTTGTTTTAAATTGTGAGTTTATCTTGTGACCCCTTGTGATATTAGAGAGTACAGGCACTTAGATAATTCAGATCATGACTACAAACATAACATTAACCAATTAGTGGGCACAAAATATTTTGAAAATCTAATTTTAAAAAGAAAATTTGCCAGGCCTGGTGGCTCATGTCTGTAATCCCAACACTTTGAGAGGCCAAGGAAGAAGGATCACTTAAGCCCAGGAGTTCAAGACCAGTCTGGACAACATAGTGAGACCCCATCTCCACAAAGATTTTTTTTAAAAAATTAGCCATGTGTGGTGGTGCATGTTTGTGGTCCCAGCTACTCAGGAGGCTGAAATAGGAGGATCAATTGAGCCTGGGAGGTCAAGGCTGCAGGGAACCATGATCACTCCACTGCACTCCAACCTGGATGACAGAAAAAGACCATGTCTCAAAAAAGAAAAGAAGGAAAAGAAAAGGAAAAAGGAAAGGAAACTTGTTTTCCTTTTAAAAACTGATAAATAATATTTATTTTTGCTAATTACACTGTAGGACTGTAAAATCAGAAAAATAATCAAACCTAAGACAGTCAAAAGATATCATGATTTGGTATCTAAACCAGAGAAATCCAATATTATTTGTATATTTAATATATTGTTAAAAAGCCCTTTTGACTAGCAAAACCAACGTTTTGATTTGAAAATATTTCAAAAATATCTACTCTTGTGATTTATCTTGTGTAGGTTCATCTATGTGAAGAATATTTAGGAGGCCTAAATATTCAAGGAAAGGAACTTTGACTTGACCTCTAGGAATCACTTTCATCTGCCTCCCAGAAAGAGGAAGCCAAATGGCCAGCCAACACAGACCACGTCTAGCTCTGAGAACTTCCTCTTTAAAAGCAATCTCTTAATTCAGTGTTGCAGAAATTCCTGGATCGCTCTATTTCCCTAGGAAATAATAAGTAATAGTGAGGAAAGCATATTCATTCTTAATTCTTTAATTCACAGTGAACAAGAGCAAATGCCATGTGGTAAACTGCATGTTATTTAATAAGAGTGGTAAAGTTAGACAAACTGATCGATTATGTGGTAGTTATTCTTAAAGCATATTTATTGTCCATTCTGCATTACCTAATGGAACAAATGACTCCTTTAATATAAAGAAATTACCTGAAAAGCATGTATTTAAGATAATGTCAATTCCGCATGTTTCTTTAGGCTGAAAAGAGAAAAAGAACTAGAAAAAGCAACAGATTGAATTCCTCTGAATGAGTCAGAAGAGTGGGAGATGTGTAAAAATCAGGACGAGGGTGACAGCGGGATACCAGAGTCCTACCTGCATCAGTCCCATGGCCTCAGCCCATGTGATCCCCACCTCCCTTGGATACCACATTTCAAGGTAAATTTCCATCAATTATGGCCACTGCATTAATTTGGCTAGTTCGTAGCATTTCACAAGGGAGCTTCTAAACCTGGAGAACAAGAGCTTGGGTTTTTCCAACAGACAACAGAATTTAATCTAAATAGATTACCCAGGAAAGCTCTGCCCAACTGACATAGCCATTGATGACAGGGAAGACAAGCTAGTGCAAAGAGATGATAGTAGCAATAGAGCTGAACTAACAATCCAGCCTGAAAAGGAAAGTTAAAGATTAAAATACAGTTTAAATATATGTGAGATACTATGTCAGATTTGTGAGCAGTCTTTTATGTGGTTGTGATTAGAAGAATGATCTTCATCTATAGAACAAATTTTAGTTGGGGGAGCACCACAACTTTAAAACCAGAAAGTCTAAGAACATTGTGATTTTTATGGAAAGAATGCTTTAAGAAATAGTACTCAAATATTTAGTAGAAGGAAATGTTCACAGGATTCATTCTATAATGGAAAAATATTGTTTTCTGAAAAATCTCCCTTTTGTAAATATTTACCATGATTTACAAATCTCTTTACTTTTACCAATGATTAAAAATTATTAAAGCAGTTGATTTTCATGTAACTAGAGAATGTCTAAGCAAGAAAACATTTAAAAATTTCAAGTATATTATGAAACAAAACCTTTCTAAGAAACCATCCACTTCCTTAACTCATTGGGATTCACTCGTTTGTATATTTTGTTTGCTTGAAATTTGTGAAATGTTCATTTAGAGGTTGAAATGCAGGATTTTACTTTATTTATTTGCAAATACATTTGAGAATCTATTTTGTACCTATAGGTTGTAGGTACTGGAGATGTGCTAACAATACTCATTCGTTCCCCTCGTGGAGCTTGCATTCTAGTAATTTAAGTAACTCAGGAAATATTAGAGGTAGAATCAAAATAGAGGTAGTCACAAACCTGACAGATTTTTTCCCTTCTTGAGTTGGACATGAAACATTTTTCTTTAATATAAAACCATTTTTGAAATAGTATCACTTTGTTATTTTGAGCTCCTTCAAAAGAAAGAACAAAATAAGGGCCTCCATTCCCCTAAATAAATAAAGTATGGTGTGTTTTCTCCATGTGGCAAGAATTATTGGAACAAAGTAACCAAAACAAAGCAAAAATCTGGGGAAAGAGTATTTATATAAAAAAGAACAGTATCAAGATACTCTTATGGAGCCAAGACACAAAATTTAAACCACCATAAAGAAATAATGCATCCATGCACTAAGGAAATGAATAGAGATGTGTCATTCTGAGCAACGCTTGAGTATGATGTTCACAAAGGTCTGAAATGCCAGTGCATTTCATTATGTGATATCCCAAATACCTAAAGCATAGATGTTTAAACCTATCAACTTAATTTATTGGGAAGCAAATTCAGCCAACAAAATCAATGTTTGGGTATGTATGGGACATTTTTTTTGGTTTTGCTCCCCTGTGGGATCCAAGTATGGAACATTTTGAATCATTGGCTTTGTTGCATAAATATTCTCAGCCTCCTCCCTTCTTGCATTCGCTCAATGTAATCTACACATTACAATCATTCTTTGAGTCTCACTATTTCAGCTTCATTTCCCAGCTTTATTTCCTCTGTAGCATGACGTCACTGTCCAGGACCCAGGCTCCACCACACACACAAGCACAGAGTTAAAATACATCTCCAATTCTGTAGTATATTTCATAACCACATGTTATGGAAAAGCTGTATTTTCTTAGAAAACTTACATTCTCACAGAGCATCTCTCTAATATCTATTTAACCCATTTTTTGCAAAAGTTAAGACTCATTTACTGAGTCAGCATATTGAAACAGAATATAATTTTTAGGAACACAGTAGAAACTGAAATCTTTCTTCTATATAGATTTTTTTCCTTAGATATTGAGAAGCTTTTGAATATCCTGAAAAATATGATGAAATAACTTCTTTATAACCCCACACTCCTAGTCTACCAAGCAAATTAAAATGTCTGATTTAAAGCAGATGCAGATTTTAATGAATCATTTCTCTGTTTTCAAGTGCAGGCACACTTTATTTTGCAGCATATATAAGATTACATTGCAAGCATTTTTTTCAATGGGCACGTACTTTATTTTGAATTAAATAAACCCAGCTTGTGATGATAGTGGTGAAAGTGACTGATCATTGAAATTTATGATTGTCTTTCTCCTCCCTCTCTCTCTCTTTCCTCTCTCCCTCTCTTCCTCCAACCCTTCCTCTCCCTCTGTGTCCTTCCCTCTTTTTCTCCTTCCCTATCTCCTGCTTTTCTTTCTCCCCTTTGTAGTTTCTATAGGCAGAGTATAAAAAAAAGTAAATAACATTTCATTTGGGGGGAAAAGAAAGAACATGGACTTTGGCACAGGGGATTGCCTGGAATTGAATCTTGGCCCTGCCACTTACCAGCTATGCCACCTTAGGAAAGGTAGTTAACTTTTCTGTGCCTCATTTTCATCATTTCTTAAATGTGGATAAATGAGTAACTATCTCATAGGATTAATAGACTTAAAGGAGCTTGTATTTGTAAAGTCCTTAGAGCCTGGCACAAAGAAGTGCTGTATGAGTGTGCAGTAATAAAATAAATACGTAAGCCTAAAGACAAAACTCTTCTTCATTTCAATAAATAATTTCTCCAGAACAAAGCAATAGAAAGTGAGTTAAGCACCTAATTTTTGTTTACCTCCCACATTGCACCTGTTCTTGCATAACAAACACATTCTATTTCAAGAAGTTGAAATCCCTTCCTTTTTGTCCATCTAAGTTGTCTATTATTTCTGTGCCACGGGTCATTAATGAAGGCAGGATTCTCTCTGAAATTAAACAGTGGGGAAGTCAACTGGAAAGAGAGAAAAGTGCAGCAGAAGTGACTAAAAGTGAAATACAAGAAGCAGAAGAAAACATTAAAAAACACCGTAATTAAAAGCATGCACAGAGTCCTGTTAACCTCGGCTGACTCCAATAACATGGTTACAAGAGAAATGGTCTACTCCAGCATGTCGTTAGCCATAAATACGAGGTAAAGTGGTCCAGGGCAAATAACATCAAAGGCAAAGGGAAAGTGGGATGGGTGAAGGCGCCCCACCCAACCTCCCTGGATGAGCTTAGCTTAACATAGTTTTCCAGCAGACTAACCAAACCAGCAGCGTTGACCTTAAATATGAATTTTTCACCATCGCTGGCAGATGAGCCTTTAAGTGGCGTCAGAGGCGGTTACTCCGGGGACCAAGGGGCCCACTGAAATTAAAGACAGACTTTTATTCCCCTGTCTCTTGAGTGTTGACTGCTTGGGATCCTTGAATTTGACTTGGATGAATAAAGGCCCTCTCAGACTTGCAGATTCCCCCTAAGGGTTTTGACATCACTTCCAAAGCACTCGCCCTTATCAGCTGCATCATGCTGACCTCTGACCAAATGGAAAGACCTAGTTCCTGAGAGAATTCTGAGATGGCTATTCATTTGTAAGGAAGTTCAAACACAAGTCTGTGGCCTTAGGAAATCATTTTGAACTACTTGTTAATTCTGAGAATTTAAAATGTGAATACATCTTGTTATTTTGTATTGCTCCATAATTACTACATTTACTAAATTGCTATTTAATATCTACTCTCCTTAAAAAACAAACAAATGAATAAAATCAAAGGAGTCGTAAAATGTGAACATGTGTAGCAAAAGGCCAAGAAGTATTTTTATTTATATTTTTATTTTAAAAGGATAGTAATTTTGCTTGAGATCAAGACAAATGTGATTTCTCTGTGTGATAGAGACAGGTGGTTCCATATGGCTATGCTAACTATGCAGTGTCGTTCTTCCCTTTACCAACAGCCAACCACTGGCCTTGCCCTGGTTGTCCCTATTATTTAGCATAAAATTTTCTAACCAATTTAAATTATGAAAACTTTCTGCCACATAAAAAGATATAAGGAATACTATAACCTACTTCTGAATAAAGGTGTTCAGCTGAACACCTGATTTGCATGGACTCCCTCCTGAAACCCACCAATGTAAGTTTTTGGAGCTCTAAACCCATAAAGGAAAAGAGAATACAAGGAGGAAAAGAGCAGCAAACTTTTTGGGAGCTATAAAGCCTATGGATCGATGGCAACCTGCTTGGCAACTTGAGAAAACTAAATATTAACTTGGTAGTAGAAACATTTCAGGAGAAAGGTGATTTAAGTCACAAGATCTTCAGATGATGAAACACTGGGGACTCAAGAGGGCCCTGCAAGTGAAGGTGAGGGAGTGGGGAAGTGTTTGAAAACTTTAGGAGTCAGGGAATCCAACTCCCCACTCTGACATAGCCTTATCCAACATTATAACAGTGAGAAAATTATGACGGAAAAAGGAATCTGACCTAATCAACTCCGTCTTGTCTTTACCCTCCAAACTGCCCTTGTTTATTCCTGGGCATAGACCAGCTACCTTTGGGAGGAATTTAGTTTATAATATAACTTTGAAACAAAGACAATAGCCCTTCTCCAAAACAAACCCCCTCCTTGCTTAGGGACCAGACCGCCTTTGTAAAACCAACAAATTAGCCATAAGATTAGAAATTATGGCTTAGGAGTCATGCAGCCAGAGACCACAGGATTCCTAACTTCCCCAGGTGCTCCAAAACATAATATTACTATTGTAAAATCTAAGATTGGTGTTTGAGTTATTTTTCAGACCCTGCATTCTGATGGATCAGCTGGTGCTACCCAGACAGGTAAACTGGCTCATCTAGTCTTGTGGTCCCCACCTAGGAACTGATTCAGTGCAAGAGGATGGCTTCAACTTCCTGTGATTCCCTCCCTGACCCAACCAATCAGCGTTCACCATTCCTTAGCCCCCTCCACACCAAACTATCTTTTAAAAACAAACAAACAAACAAACAAACAAAATCCTTAGCTCCATGGAGACTTACCAGAAAAAAACTAAAAGTATCGATATAAAATAAAATAGAAACTCTGGCCTCAGAATTTTCAGGGAGGCTGATTTAGGTAATAATAAAACTCTGGTCTCTCATTTAGCTGGCTCTATGTATATTAAATTCTTTCTCTATTGCAATTCCCCTGTCTCAATTAACTGGTTCTATCTGGGCAGTGGCCAAGAAGAACCCATTGGGTGGTTACACCTCTATTCTACTCAGCTGCTCCAATGATTCTCTTCAATTCCAGGCCAAAATGAAGGTTTATTCTGCAGAAAGGATAACAGAGAAATTTTAATTGGGAGAGAAAGGGACCATGCAACACTGAAGACAGGAGTCCTATAAAGGAAAGAGGGGGCATAAATGAAGTGATGACTGTCAAATGACTGCCCCTTCTTTTCCACTAGCTCCTAGAATGCTGAGAGCTGACTTAAACCCTCCAAACAGGAGATAGATTACTCACTGGAGGATCTACTCAGCCTAAAGATATTAATGTTGGAGACTCCTCAATAAAAGTGCCAAGTCCAATCCCAGGATGAAGCCCACAGTGTACAAGTCCTACCAGGCCCTAGAATTTCCTATTTTGCTGTCGAGCTTTCAGTATGAATGAACTTCAAAGGATCTTTAGGTATTCGAGGAAACTTTCTACTGTTTTAAAATGAAAGTCAGCGACCAAAACAGCAATGAAAAACTAATAAAGGAAAGTAGATCATCCAAAAAAAAAAAAAAAAGCCAGCTGAGAAGGAAAGTGGGAGGGAGGAACAAAGAGAAGTTTGTTAACAGGTACAAATATATACTTAGATAAAAGGAATAAATTCTAGTATTAGATAGTACAGTAGGAAAATTATAATTAACAATAATTTGTTGTGTATTTCAAAATATCTAGAAGAGAAGAATTGTTATGTTCCCAACACTAAGAAAAGATAAATGTTTGAGGTGTGGATATCCCAGTTATCCTGACTTGATCATTATGTGTTATATACATGTATCAAAATATCACATATGCCCCAAAAATATGTACAACTATGATATATCAATTTAAAAAACACAAAAATTTCAACTCAAAAAAGTGGATACTATCCTGAGAAAACAAAACATAACAAAACTCTTTCACTGATATACTCAGAGAGCTAAGAAAAAATATAGCATCAGTTAAATAATAGCAGGATACTAGAAGAAAGAACAATTTTATAATGAAAGGAGTCTGAGAAATTAACAATAAAATATCAGCAATGAAAAACTCAAAAGAAGATTAGGAGCATAATGTTGAAAAAAGAAACGCTCAAGAAAGTTAAGCAAAAATCAGACAGGAGAATAAGATTTTAACTACTTGACCAAATTAGTCAGTAGTTCCTATCCAAATAACAGAAGTTCCAGAAGACAAAGCAGAAAGATTTGGGAAAAGCAGGAGAGGGATCAAATAATTTACAAAAATCTCACTGGGCCAAGAATGAAAATGAAATTACAGAAGATCATCATGAAATCACTGCATGTGGATGATTGCCAGACGAGGAAAAATTTTCATTAACAAAGAATCAGATTTGCTGGAACATCTCAAAAGCTAATTGGAAGCCCAAATTCATTAGAATAAAGCCATCACAATTCTTAAGGAAAGTGATTTCCAACCTAAAAATAAATACCCAGCTGAGTTACTGTATTAGTCCATTTTCACACTACTAATAAATACATACTCAAGGCTGGGTAATTTACACAGCAAAAGGGTTTAATGGACTCAGTTCTGCGTGGCGGGGGAGGCCTCACAATCATGGTGGAAGGCAAAGAGGAGCAAGTCACATCTTACATGAATGGCAGCAAGCAAAGAGAGAGCTTGTGCAGGGAAACTCCCCCTTAGAAAACCATCAGTTCTCGTGAGACTTATCCACTATCACCAGAACAGCTCAAGAAAGACTCATCCGCATGATTCAATTACCTCCCACTGGGTCCCACCCACAACACATGGGAACTGTGGGAGCTACAATTCAAGATGAGATCTGGGTGGGGACACATCCAAACCATATCAGTTACCTATTGAGCATGAGAGTAAAATAAAGAATTTTTGAATTTGCAAAATCTTAAAACTTATCTTCTATGCATCCATTCTAAGGTATGCAAGAGCAAGAAAGAGGATTATTATGGAGCCATGAATCAGAGTCCCAGACACAAAAGAAACAGAGAGCTTCTCAAAAATTTGGTGAAGAGAGATTCAAAGATGTTGACTCAGTCATAGAAATAAACTGAACCACATTTGCAGAGAACAGAAGACTCCATGAGAACTTTCAGAACCCTGAAATTAACAGAGTACAGAGTGTGTTTGAGATATTTCATACATCTGGGAGAGTTTAAGGATAGATAAATGCCAAACACAAAGAAAACTAAGCAAACAACACACACACAGCAAAAGATAGGACATTTAGCTCTTACATTTAGATCTGTGATCTATTTTAATTATTTTTTGTGTATGGTATGAGGTAAGGGTTTAAATCCCTCTTTTTGCAAGTAAATATTCATTTGTACCAGATTATTTTTTGAAAGGACTATCTTTTCTCCCAAGGAATTGCCTTGGCATCTTTGTTGGAAATAAATTGACCATAAACTTAAGAGTTTGTTTTAGAACTTAAATTCTGTTTCATTGATCTGCAGGCCTGTTCTTATGCCAATACAACATCATCTTGCTTACTGTAGTTTTATACTATCTTTTGAAATCAGGAATTATAAGTTCTGCAAATTTTTCTTTTTTTCTCAAATTGTTTTAATATTCTGGGTTTTTTTGCATTTCCATATATATATTTTAGGATGAGTTTGGCAATTAT
The DNA here is from genome assembly GCF_029289425.2 of Pan paniscus. Lineage (NCBI taxonomy): Eukaryota > Metazoa > Chordata > Mammalia > Primates > Hominidae > Pan > Pan paniscus. The sequence continues at coordinate 152,401,810 of NC_073254.2, forward strand.
TGCCATTCTTCTGCTAGGGAGAATTTGAAGAGAATTTGCCATCTTGATATTGAGTCTTCCAATCCATGAACATGAAATATTCCTCCATATATATAGATCTTCTATATACTCTCTCAGCAATGTTTAATATTATAGTTTTCAGTGTATCTATCTTTCACTTTTTTTGTTAAATTTGCTCCTAAGTATTTAATTATTTTAATGCTATTGTGAATTGTTTTCTCTTCTTTTCCTTTTTATTTTATTTTAAGTTCTGGGTTACATGTGTAGGATGTGCAGGTTTGTTACATAGCTAAATGTGTGCCGTGGTGGTTTGCTGCACCTATCAACCCATCACCTGAGTATTAGGCTCAGCATGCATTAGCTAGTTTTCCTGATGCTTTCCCTCCCACTGCCCCACCTCTGACAGGTCCCAGTGTGTGTTGTTCCCCTCCCTGTATCCATGTGTTCTCATTTTTCAACTCCCACTTATAAGTGAGAACATGCAGTGTTTGGTTTTCTGTTCCTGCATTAGTTTGCCGAGGATAATGGCTTCCAGCTCCATCCATGTCCCTGCAAAGGGCATGATCTAATTCCTTTCTATGGCTGCATAGTATTCCACAGTGTATATGTACTACCTTTTCTTTATCCAGTCTATCATTGATGGGCATTTGGGTTGATTCCATGCCTTTACTATTGTGACTAGTGCTGCAATAAACATACATGTGCATGTATCTTTATAACAGAATGATTTATATTCCTTTGGGTATATACCCAGTAATGAGATTGCTGAGTCAAATGGTATTTCTAACTCTAGGTCTTTGAGGAATCACCACACTGTCTTCCACAATGGCTGAACTAATTTACATTCCCATTGTGTGAAAGCATTTCTATACCTCCATAGCCTCACCAGCATCTGTTGTTTCTTGACATTTTAATAATCACCATTCTGACTGGTATGGGATGCTATCTTATTGTGGTTTTGTTTTGTATTTCTCTGATCATCAGTGATGTTGAGCTTTTTTTCATATGCTTGTTGACTGCATAAATGTCCTCTTTTGAGAAGTGTCTGTTCATGTCCTTTACCCACTTTATAATGAGGTTGGGTTTTTTTTTTCTCGTAAATTTGTTTAAGTTCCTTATAGACTCTAGATATTAGACCTTTGTCAGATGGGTAGATTGCAAAAATTTTCTCCCATTCTGTAGGTTGTCTGTTTGCTGTGATGATAGTTTCTTTTACTGTGCAAAGCTCTTTAGTTTAATTAGATCCCATTCGTCAATTTTGGCTTTTGTTGCAATTGCTTTTGGTGATTTCACAATGAAATCTTTGACCATGTCTGTGTCCTGAATGGTATTGCCTAAATATTCTTCTAGCATTTTTATAGTTGTGGGGTTTACATTTAAGTCTCTTATCTATCTTGAGTTAGTTTTTGTACAAGGTATAAGGAAGGGGTCCAGTTTCAGTTTTCTGCATATGACTAGCCACTTCTCCTGGCATCATTTATTATATAGGGAATCATTCCCCCATTGCTTGTTTTTGTCAGGTTTGTCAAGGATCAAATGGTTGTACATGTGCAGTCTTATCTCTGAGATCTCTATTCTGTTCTGTTGGTCTATGTGTCTGTTTTGGTACCAGTACCATGCTGTTTTGGTTACTGTAGCCTTGTAGTATAGTTTGAGGTCAGGTAGCATGATTCCTCCAGCTTTGTTCTTTTTGCTTAGGATTGTCTTGGCTATGTGGGCTCTTTTTTGGTTCCATATGAATTTTTAAATAGTTTTTTCTAATTCTGTGAAGAATGTCAATGGTAGTTTCATGGGATAGCATTGAATGTATAAATTGCTTTGGGCAGTATGGCCATTTTCATGATATTGATTTTTCCTATCCATGAGCATGGACTTTTTTTTTATTTGTTTGTGTCCTCTCTGATGTCCTGAGCAGTAGCTCTTCTTGAAGAGGTCCTTCACTTCCCTTGTTAGCTGTATTTTTAGGTATTTTGTTCTCGTTGTAGCAATTGTGAATGGGAGTTCATTCATGATTTGGCTCTCTGCTTGTCTGTTGTTGGTGTATAGGAATTTTTGTGATTTTTGCACATTGATTTTGTATCCTGAGACTTTACTGAAGTTGTTTATCAGCTTAAGAAGCTTTCAGGCTGAGATGATGGGGTTTTCTAGATATAGGATCATGTCATCTACAAAGACTATTTGACTTCCTTTCTTTCTATTTGAATACACTTTATTTATTTCTCTTGCCTGATTGCCCTAGCCAGACTTTCCGATACTATGTTGAATAGGAATGGTGAGAGAGACCATCCTTGCCCTGTACTGGTTTTCAAATAAAATGCATCCAGCTTTTGCCCATTCAGTATTCAGTATGATATTGGCTGTGGGTTTGTCATATATGGCTCTTATTATTTTGAGGTATGTTCCTTCAATACCTAGTTTATTGCAAGTTTTTAACATGAAGTAATGTTAAATTTTATCAAAGGCCTTTTCTGCATCTATTGAGATAATCATGTGGTTTTTGTCTTTAGTTCTGTTTATGTGATGAATTACATTTATTGATTTGCATATGTTAAACCATCCTTGCATCCCAGGGATGAAGTCAACTGGATCGTGGTGGATAAGCTTTTTGATGTGCTGCTGGATTCGGTTTGCCAGTATTTTATCGAGGATTTTTGCATCAATGTTCGTCAGGCCTCTTGGCCTGAAGTTTTCTTTTTTTGTTATGCCTCTTCCAGGTTTTGGTATCAGGATAATGCTGGAATCACAAAGTGGGTTGGGGGGATTACCTTCTTTTCAATTGTTTGGAATAGTTTTGGAAGAAATGGTACCAGCTCTTCATTGTGCCTCTGGTAGAATTCAGTTGTAAATCTGTCTGGTCCTGGGCTTTTTTTGTTTGTTTGTTTGGTAGGCTATTTATTACTGCATCAATTTCAGAACTCATTATTGGTTTATTCAGGGATTTGACTTCTTCCTGGTTCAGTCTTGGGAGGTTATATGTGTCCAGGAATTTATCAATTTCTTCTAGATTTTCTAGTTTATTTGCATAGAGGTGTTTATAGTATTCTCTGATGGTTGTTTGTATTTCTGTGGGATCAGCGGTGATATCCCCTCTATCATTTTTTATTGTGTCTATTTCATTCTTCTCTCTTTTCTTCTTTATTAGTCTATCTAGCAGTCTATTTTATTAATTTTTTCAAAAGATTCATTGATTTTTTGAAGGATTTTTCATGTCTCTATCTCCTTCAGTTCCACTCTGATTTTGGTTTTATTTCTTGTCTTCTGCTAGCTTTGGGATATGTTTGCTCTTGGTTTTCTAGTTCTTTCAGTTGTGATGTTAGGATGTTGATTTGAGATCTTTTTAGCTTTTTGATGTGGGCACTTAGTGCTATAAATTTCCCTCTTAACACTGTTTTAGCTGCATCCCAGAGATTCTGGTATGTTGTATCTTAGTTCTCATTGATTTCAAAGAATGTCTTGATTTCTGCCTTAGTTTCATTATCTACCCAGGAATCACTCAGGATCAAGTTGTTCAATTTTCATGTAGCTGTGTGGTTTTGAGTGAGTTTCTTAATCTTGAGTTCTAATTTGATTGAGCTGTGATGTGAGAGACTGTTATGATTTCAGTTCTTTTGTGTTTGCCAAGGAGTGTTTCACTTCCAATTATGTAATCAATTTTGGAGTAAGTGCCATGTGGCACTGAGATAATTGTATAATCTGTTGTTTTGGGGTGGAAAGTTCCATTGATATGTACCAAGTCCACTTGATCTAGAGCTGAATTCAAGTCCTGAATATCTTTGTTAATTTTTTATCTCAATTATCTAATATTGGCAGTAGAGTGTTAAAATTTCTCACTATTATTGTGTGGGAGTCAAAGAGACCTCTTTGTAGGTCCCTAAGAGTTTGTTTGATGAATCTGGGTGCTCCTGTATTGGGTGTGTGTATATTTAGGACAGTTAGCTCTTCTTGTTGAATTGAACCCTTTACCATTATGTAATGCTCTACTTTGTCTTTTTTGATCTTTGATGGTTTAAAGTATTTTTTGTCAGAAACTAGGATTGCAATCTCTGCCTTTTTTTCTGCTTTCCATTTGCTTGGTAAATTTTCCTCCATCCCTTTATTTTGAGCCTATGTGTGCCTTTGCAGGTGAGATGGATCTCTTGGACTACAGCACACCAATGGGTCTTAACTTTTTATCCAGCTTGACATTCTGTGTCTTTTAATTGGGGCATTTAGCCCATTTACATTTAAGGTTAACATTGTTATGTGTGAATTTGATTCCATCATCATGATGCTTGCTGGTTATTTTGCAGACCTTTTAATGTAATTGCTTCATAGCAACTGGTCTGTGTACTTCAGTGTGTTTTTGTAGTGGCTGGTAATGGCTTTTCCTTCAGGAGTTCTTGCCAGGCAGGCCTGGTGGTGACGAATTCCCTCAGCATTTGCTTGTCTGAAAAAGATGTTATTTTTGCTTTGCTTATGAAGCTTAGTTTGGCTGGATATGAAATTCTGGGTTAGAAATTATTTTCTTTAAGAATGTTGAATATTGGCCCCCAATCTTTTCTGGCTTGTAGGGTTTCTGCTGAAATTTCCACTGTTAGTCTGATGGGCTTCTCTTTGTACGTGACCTGGCCTTTCTTTCTGTCTGCCCTTAATATTTTTTTCTTTATTTCAACCTTGGAGAATGTGATGATTATGTATCTTGTGGTTGATCTTCTTGTGGAGCATCTTATTGGGGTTCTCTGGATTTCCTGAATTTGAATATTGGCCTGTCTTGCTAGGTTGGGGAAGATCTCCTGTATGATATCCTGAAGTGTATTTTCCAGTTTGGTTCCATTCTCCCTGTCTCTTTCAGGTACCCCAATTAGTCATAGGTTCAGTCTTTTTACATAATCTCATAGTTCTTGGAGGTTTTGTTTGTTCCTTTTTATTCTTTTTTCTCTAACCTTGTCTGCCTGTCTTATTTCAGCAAGATAGTGTTCAGGTTCTGAGATTCTGTCCTCCACTTGGTCTATTTGGCTATTGATGCTTCTGGTTGCATTGTGAAGTTCTTGTGTTGTGTTTTTCAGCTCCATCAGGTCATTTATATTCCTCTCTAAACTTGTTATTCGGGTAACAACTCCTGTAATATTTTATCATGGTTCTTAGCTTCTTTGCATTGGGTTAGAACATACTTCTTTAGCTCAGCAAAGTTGGTTATTACTATTACCCACCTTCTGAAGCCTACTTGAGTCAATTCATCCATCTCAGCCTCAGCCCAGTTCTGTACCCTTGCTGGGGAGGTGTTGCAATCATTTGGAAGAGAAGAGGCACTCCTACTTTTTGAATTTTCAGCGTTTTTGCATTGATTCTTTCTCATCTTCATGAGTTCTCTGAGGCTGCTGACCTTTGGATAGCATTTTTATGGGGTCTTTTTGTTGATGTTGTCGTTGCTTTCTGTTTTTCTTTTAATAGTCAGGCCCCTCTTCCGTCGGGCTGCTGTGGTTTGCAGGGGGTCCACTCCAGAGTCTATTCGCCTGGGTGTCTCCTGCACCTGGAAGTGTCACAATGGGGGCTGCAGAACAGCAAAGATGGCTGCCAGCCATCCTTTGGGAGTTGCATCCTTGAGGGGCACCTAGCTGATTCTGGCAGGAACACTCTGTATGAGGTGTCTGATGACCCCTGTTGGGAGATCTTATCCAGTCAGGAGCCACGGGATCAGGGACCTGCTTAAAGAAGCAGTCCAGCTGTCCCTTGGTGGAGCAGGTTCACTGCACTGGGGAGAATCCCTCATCTGTACTGCCAACAGGCAGGAAAGACTATGTCCCCTGAATTGTGGAGACTACAGCCTCCCCTCCTGCCAGGGGCTTCTTCCCAGGGAAATCAGAGTTCTGTCTGTAAACCCCTGGCTAGAGTTGCTGAAATTCCTGCAGGGAGGTCCTGCCCAGTGACGAGGGATGGATCCGGGTCCCACCTAAAGCAGTAGGCTGACCACGATCTGCCACAGCTGCTGTGCTGCACCATGGGAAATTCCTCCCGGTCCAGACCACCCAGTCTCCTTGCACTGGCAGGGGAAAGCAGCCAACTGGAGCTGCAGTGATGGTGGCCACCCCTCCCATGGGAATTTGGTCGCTTAGGCAGTCTCCAGCCTGCTACTGCTGGCTGAAACCTGAGCAGGTTGAAACCCAAGGCCCTGTGCTTGAAACCCAAGGCCCTGGTGATGTGGGATCACAAGGTGATCTCCTGATCCATGAGATGCACAGTTCCGTGGAAAAAGCATGGTTTCATAGGCAGGGTAGCACAATCACTCACTGCCTCCTTTGGCTGGACGGGGAAGAGTTCCCCTTATTCCATGAGGCTCCCAGGTAAGCCATCACTTCACCCTATTTTTCCTTGCTCTATGTGGGTCCCCCAGCTGCCTAGTCAGACCCGGTGAGATAACCTGGATACTTCAGTTGATGGAGCAGGATTCACTCGTCATGTTTGTACTTCTCGGTGGGAACCACAGACTGGAGCTGCCTCTATCGGCCATCTTTTCCCCTCCCCTCTTTTTCTTTTCTTTTTTTTTTCTTTCCTTTTCCTTTTCTTTTCTTTTCTCTTCTCTTCTCTTCTTCCTTCCTTCCTCCTTCCTTCGTTATTTTTTTTTTTTGTCAGAATCTCCTCTGTTGCCCCAGCTGGAGTACAGTGGCACAATCATAGCTCACAGCAGCCTTGAACTCCTGGGTTCAAGTGATCCTCCCACCTCAGCGTCCTGAGTAGCTGGGACTACAGGTATGCATCACACCCAACTAATTTTTTTATTATTACTTTTTGTAAAGACAGGGTCTCACTATGTTGCCCAGGCTGGTCTTGAACTCATTGGCTCAAGCGATCCTCCTGCATCAGCCTCCCAAAATTTTGGGATTACAGATGTAAGCCATTGTGCCTGGCCTGAAATTATTTTCTTAAATTTTCAGATTGTTGCTAATATAATAAAAATAAAAATAAATATTTATCTTATAGCCATCCTTGCTGAACTTATTTATTAGTTCTAAATTTTTTATTTTTGGAATATTTGAGGTTTTCTAAATATAGGATCATGTCATCTGGGAATAAATACAACTTTACTTTCCTTTTCCAATCTCAATGCCTTTTATTTTTTGCCAGAACCTCCCATACAATGTTGAAAAAAAGTAACCAGAATGAAAATTCTTGCCTTGTTTCTGAAATTAGGCAAGAAACATTTAGCCTTTCACAATTGAGTATGATATTAGCTGCCCTTTAGGAAGATGAGGAAGTTTCCCTCTATTTCTTATTTGTTGAGAGTTTTGTTATCATAAGTGGGTATTAGTTTTGTCATATCCTATTCTGCATTTACTGAAATGTTCATATGATATTTTGTCCAGATTTATGGGGAGGAGATTTATTTAATTCCTTGCTCTGACATGCTACAAGTAGGACATTTCCATGAGATTATAACCTTGGTGATTATATTACTTATTCTTAGTTTGTGGTTGGTATTGTTATTTCTTTTTGAATCTGCCTGATCATTTTTATGTGTTTATTTCAGTTTTAATTCTTTCACTATTTTATCAAAAGTTATGCTGCATTCTTATTTTAACAATTCTTTAATTCAAATTTCTGCATGTTCAATTCTGTGACTTCTTGTTCCCTTTTACTCTCATGTATAATGCTTTCTTTTCTTGTGTGCTTTATAGTTTAGTAGTGTATTCTCATGTTTGCTAAGCATATACTACATAGGAATCATGGAGGGCATGGCTTGAAGAGAGGATTTATAATTGTTTTTGCCAGGCACCTCAAGGCTACCCAAGTCAAGACCATGTTCTGTGAAGTTTTTAGTATGGGGTTCTTGGATTTTGCAGGAAGTGTAAATCCAAATTTGAAGCCACGTGAAGATCTGGCTGTGGCTACAAATTCTTAGGGAACATTTTCTCTCCCAAAACCCAGGCCAATATAAATGACACTTCTTATTGTTTTCTTTTCTTGGTGGGCGAACTTTTCTATTTCTTCTTTTGCAATGGATGTAGCACTTTCAGACTTCCTATTATATTGTTAGTTCTTTATTCCAAATCTTTGTCTCTCTGGGTCTAAGCCTTAGTTATTAGTAACTGCTGTGGTTAGAAGACTATGCCTTACTCGCAGGAAGATGGACACTGCCGTCTTTTGGGGGTAACTATTAATTGAGTGCTGCTTAGTACTAAGATTTTTAGCTTCTTCTACCTGTTTTTCTGCATTTCTTGAGTGTATAACTGTGTTTATGTGGCAGTGTTGCATCTGGTTTCCAAGATGAGCTATAATGACCTTTATTTCCTGGTACTCACATACTCATGTAGTCTCCTGGAATCATGGTGGACTCCTGTGAGCATTAGAATGATGTGGAAATGACAGTGTGTTTTCTAAAGTTAGGTCAGAAAAGCATGGCAGTTTCCATCTTGGCTTCTCTCATGGATAACTTGCTGTAAGGGAAACGAGTCTTATGTGTTAGGGACACCCAAGCAGCCTGTGGTGAGGCCAACATGGTGAGGCCCATATGGGGATGAACTGAGGCTTCTGTCAATAACCAACATCAGTTATACAACTATGTGAGCAAGCCTCCTTGGCAGTAGATCCCAGCTATGCTACTCCTGACTTCCTGACCCACAAAAACTGTGAGAGATAATGAATGGTCATTGTTATTTAAAGCTATTATTAAATAAGGAATTTTATTATACAACAACAGAAATATAATACAGGTGGCATTTATTATATGGTACCAGCATTTAATGATGTTTCCAAAGAGATGCTTCACAATTTTTTAGTCTACCATATTCTTAGAAACAGAAATATTGGCCAAGAAATAAGCACATCAGGTATTCTCCTGCCTCAAGTCTTTTTCACTAGCTAGTACCTTCTCTGGCCACCCTATCTAAAATTTCAAGTCTTTTTTTTTTCGTACTTTCTATTCTCCTTCCCTTCTTTTTTTCCTCTGCCTTAAAACTTATCACTATTTGAACATACTAATCACTTCATTTATGTTAATTGTCTGTATTCCAACTACAACATATACTCTATAAGGGCAAGGATTTTGGTCTGAGTACTTCACTGCCTCATCCCATGACACAAGAACAATACCTGGCAAATAGTTAAGAGTCCAGTAAATATTTGTGGAATTAGCAAAGGAGTAGATAAAATTTTAGCCTGAGCCTCAATCAGATTATCCTGATAACACCTTCCCCTATTATACTCTGCTATGCCCCCAAAGCTTTCATGACTCCCAAACGCATTAAGTGTGAGGCCCCAATCCTCCAGATTCAGGGTGCAGTGTGCCATGCCCTCCCTCCCATTTATTTCTAGTTCTCTTAATGTCTAGACAACTGAGTTGGCTTTTAATCACTAAAAATGTTTGACTAGTCAAATTCCCCAAGTTTCCCATTTTTCTAGACAGAACTTGCTTTAACTCAAGTTTAATATCTCTTTTTTGCTTCTTCAATCTTATTTAGATAGAGTACCAGTCCATAATGAAACTAACCCTTTCCAGATCTCTACATGGAAAAAAAAATCAGGGTAAATTTCACAACTGCATTTATTTACCTGGGTTCAACATTTCCTCCATCACCTCATCTAATTTTTTAACTTAAACAATGTGGATGCTGGTGCTCTCATAATATTCTATTTTAAAAATTAGACGTATATGCAATGTAACATTGGAAAACTTCAGAAGGAAAAATTAATACAAGCTTTTTAAGAATTGTATTCTTCTTTAGCCAAAAATAGTCTTTTTATGTTAGTTTAATTCCACAAAACAGTATGTTCATTGGTTATTCTTCACTAGAGAGGTGTGCTTGCTATTATAAATATGAAAGTGGAGAAGAATGCTAGTTTCCAAATAACAAGAATGTGATCTTATTAGAACTATTCCTTCCTCTTCTCTTACAGATTTTTGTTGTGCCAACACAATACTAATCAAAGCATGGCCATTTCTTTTATCAAAGGAATACAAAGGAATAGTTAATTTAAACAATATTGCCCTTAGAAATACTACTAGGAGGGTCGGGCACAGTGGCTCACGCCTGTAATCCCAGCACTTTGGGAGGCCGAGGCAGGCAGATCACAAGGTCAGGAGATCGAGACCATCCTGGCTAACACGGTGAAACCCTGTCTCTACTAAAAACACAAAAAATTAGCCAAGCGTGGTGGCAGGGGCCTGTAGTCCCAGCTACTCGGGAGGCTGAGGCAGGAGAATGGCGTGAACCCAGGAGGTGGAGCTTGCAGTGAGCCGAGATCGCGCCACTGCACTCCAGCTTGGGCGACAGAATAAGACTCCATCTCAAAAAAAAAAAAAAAAAAAAAAAGAAATACTGCTAGGAAATACTTACTTGGACACCAGTATGGAGGAGGAGGTTATTTCTGGTTCCTAGAACATATGGATGTTTTAAATATGCCATGGGACTATCATTCGGCCGACTAGTCAGATCTCCACACGGCAACTGAACCCTGCCAGTTACACAGAAAATGCTTGGTGCTTTGAGATGAATTCAGCTGTCAGGGTGGGAGAGCAATGAAACATTCAAAAATCACTTGAAATCCATGGTCTACGTACCAAATTGAATACATTTGTAGTTTTCCAGGATGTTTTTCATAATATAGAAAATTTAAGAAGAAAACATGTACCAATTTTTATAGTGTATTCTAATGATGAGGCCACTACTATTGTTATTTTCAAGTTAAATAGAACAGTTAATAGTTTTTACAATTCACAATTACATGTGAAAATACTAAATTCTCCTTTCTTCAAGATAGACATATGTTGTTTTATTGAGACCAACTCTGAAATGAGTTTAGAGTCTGCAATTCACTAGGGAGAAAGTTTTTCAGGGTGTGTACAGGGGCAAACAGCAGCATGTATGTGAACCTGCTTGGAGGCAGGGAAGGAGCAGAGATGAGCCTGCCTTTCATCCGTCCTTCTAACCTGCAGCCCTGAGACGGAGCTGGCAAGCTTGTATCTTCGCAGCACATGGAACCCATTTTGTTGAGTTTGTAAAAACCTAAGTACATGTAATTTTCTTGGAGACAAGTTTCCCAGGACACCTGTGCCTGCATATGCTATTCCAGTAGGTATTCAGGCTATCGTCTTCTAGGAAATCTGAATTACATTAATTTAATAGTAATTAATGCAAGAATGTATATACAGATAATAGAGTAATAAGCAGTTGTTTTGAGGTCACAGCGACAACAGCCACTGAGAAGACAAAGAGACTCAGGTCTCAGTGGAAGGTGAGGAGGAGAAGACTGTGCTAACCTTTAGAGAATCCCTAAACTTGAGTGATGAACATGAATTTGGGCTGATTCTCTTTATTCATATACCACTGGAGACAGTAAAGTTGTGGAAGGGGTAGAGTATTGCAAGTGAAAAGGGAAAGTCTACAAGACAAGACTAGAGACAAGTAGGACCCTATGCCCTTACATGCAAATAACTGAGTATCCCTCTGGGCCCCTGCTTCCTCCACACAGAAGCCCGAGAGGAACTCATTATGTTAATTTCTTAGGATATCTTTTGAAATATAGGATAAAAGAGTTAATTTCCTACTCCAAGGGATGGTAGCTCCATATACCTACTCATATGGCATCCAACATATCTTCACTCCTAGCTCTATCTCCTAAACTGTGGGTCCTGGAATATGAGTGCCTGAGACACTATGTGCATCATACACACTCCGCTGCCATCTCCAAATGGAAAAAATAAATATGTATTGCCTGCCTACATATTACTCACTTAATAAATACTTTTTGAATGTAAAGTGTGAAGGGCAAAAATATAAACAAGGAACTCAGTCCCTAACTGAACAACATCATTCTGCTATGAATTTTTTAAATTTATTTTTATTGACACATAGTAATTGCACATATTTATGGGGTACAATATGAGGTTTCAATACATGCATACATTGTGTAATGATCAAACCGTGGTAATTAGCATATCCATCACCAATTTATTGTTTCTTTATTGCAAGAACACTAAAAAAAATCCTCTCTTCTAGCTATTTGAGATATAAAATACATTATTGTTAGCCGTGGTACCCCTACTGTGCAATATGGTATCAGAACTTATTCCTCCTATCTAACTGTAACATTGCACTCATTGACCAACCTCTCTTCATCTCCCCTCTCCCCCTTCTCCCAGTCTCTGGTAACCACTATTCTACTCAACTTCTATGAAATCAAATTTTTTTAGGTTCTACATACAAGTGAGATGATACAATATTTGTCTATCTGTGCCTGGCTTATCTCACTTAACAATGTCCTCCAGGCTCATCCATGTTGTCACAAATGACAGGATTCCATCCTTTTTATGGCTGAATAGTATTCCATTGTGTATATATACCACATTTCCTTTATCCATTCATTTGGTGATGGGCATTTAGGTTGATTCCGTATCTTTGCTTGTTTTGAATTTTTTAAAATTCTGAGGTCACATATCTATATCCATAATGTATCTTGTTGTACACAAGATTTAATACCCTATTTTACATTAGAAATTCAATAGATTACCTGGGTAAAATATTTTTATGTGTTTCCTTTCTTTGTGTATTCTGGCTATAAATTCACAAATTTGTTACTGTATTGATAACTTATTTCCCAATTATGAACCTATCGAGCGTTCACCTTTTTGTTTTAAAATCATTTTAAGTGGGGAAATGCTTTGAACTTAAGTATAATGCAAATGAGAGTTAAGATTGTTGTCTGCTTTGGACATATGGCTTCATTTAGCATGTTTATACTTATTGAACTTTTGGGAAAATATAATTGAAGAGAAGTAATATGAACATAGAATACAGTTTACTTAAGTCTTTATAGACCTCTTTAAACTCATTAAAAACAATCTATAGTGAATTTTCTTAAATGTAAACAATGTTGATTTTCAAATGTCAAAAGTTGCTCATTCAATCATATTCTTTCTTCAGATGGAGCCAAATGGTGTAGTCATCACCATTGTACAATATAATTTTAAACAAAATCTGAGGCTGCAAACAGAAAATGTCTCTTTATTTCTATTCTTCTTTAAAAGTTAAGTGTCAAGAGGTTTAGAAAGCAAATTTGGTGTTTCCTAATATTTTCTTCCTTGTAGTCCTTATTCTAGATATTCAATGTCTCTTAATTCTGTCATTTACTGGTTTAAAATATGCTTTTCAATATTTAGATATGTTATTTGCTGGACTAGTTGACTGTATTTTTTTCTGTGAAATTATATATATATATATATACACACACACATATATATATATATATATACACATACATATCTCCATTTTTTCCTGTATTCAATTGAATCAAATTAGATATCAAGTAATGTGAGTGAGACACAAAAAAACTTAAGACATTTAAGTATTTTGCTTAGGAATAAACAAATAAGCATGCCATTCAATGTTTCAAGTTCTGCTTTAGAGAAAAATCATGGCATTATAGTTGAAATTAAAATGCATATTAATTATGTGTTAGGTTTACTCCATTCATCCTGCATGGGGTTGACTCTTTGAACATAAATATGAACACAAGTATGTTTAAAAATGATAATACCACAAATACCCTCAAAAGTATAAGCCAGTTAAAACAAGTTTTCTGATACACCAATGCTAAGATTATAAATGAATCTCGGTAAGCATGGCTAGACATACCCAGAGTCATGTACCTCCACAGGAGCCAGAAAGCATACCTCAAAGGGGTTAATACAAAGGTGGGCCTGCCTGACACACAACAGGCTGGCGAACTACATCACCAGTCGGGTGTCTGGATTGAAAGAAGAGTCAATTTACTCACTGAAGCTTTCGATTGAACCAATAATCTGTTAAATTCCTGGGAGACTCCCTATTGAAGCTGAGAAGAGAAAGCATCTTTATCTCTGCTAAACACACTGCAATCTTCTCTCAAGTGGGACAGCATATTCCACAGAAGAAATTTCAGTTTTGAAGTAAAGGGAGCCAAGGGCTACTTCCAGGTCAATGTGTTTGATTCACTTTTTAAAGCTGTTGTCTTCTTATTACCATTATTATTTGAGAGATGATAAACTCATTTAACCCATAATGCCAGTTGATATGGTTTGGCTGTGTCCCCACCCAAATCTCGGCTTGAATCATAGCTCCCATAATTGCCACGTATGTAGGAGGGACCCAGGGGATGTAACTGAATCATGGTGGCAGTTTCCCCTGTACTGTTCTCATGGTAGTGAATGAGTCTCATGAAATCTGATGGTTTTACAAGGGGTTTCCCTTTCACTGGGCTCATTCTCTCTTGCCTGCCACCATGTAAGACATGGCTTTGCTCCTCCTTTACCTTCCACCATGATTGTGAGGCCTCCCCAGCTATGTGGAACTGAGTCCATTAAACTTCTTTTTCTTTATAAATTACCCAGTCTTGGGTATGTCTTTATTAGCAGCATGAGAACAGACTAATACACCAACCAAGAACCAAGACATAAGGAGGATGTCATAAGAGAGCACATGTTCACACAGGAATGTTCACAAGATGTGTAGATGGGAGAGCACAAGTCATGGGACCCAGAGGAGTCCCCTTTGTCCCTGGGGCAGGGGAGTATTGGAGCTGCTTACCCTCAGTCACAGAGACTAGGATGCCCAAAAATATTTTGGGGGCAGGAGACAAATCACAATTCATCTAATCTTCTGTTATCAAGTAAAGTGCTTTTCTAAATATATTAATAGATGGAGACGAGAAAATCAAATCTCTAATCATTTAGTTTCTGGAGTCCTGGGCCAACTTTTGGTGAAAGTGAAAACAAATTGTGCCCATATTGTGCACCAGTCTGCATTTGAATTCGAAAGGTGTATATTAGAGCACCCCTACTATATAAATATGTACTTCCATGCCCAGATATGTGGTGTTAATCTTGATTTTTCATGCTGATTTTTATCTTCCCAGAACATGGTGGAGACACGCAGAAAATCAATGCCAATTTTTTTTCTTATTTTTTGTTTGTTTTAATGGAAAAGTTAACTGATGATGATTTTTCATAGAGAGACTTTAAAAGGCAGGCCAATTTGGAATTTGTAAAATATAATTGACAGTCTTTTTCAAATAAATACTATTGTTGGATGAATGATTCAATCAATAAATAAGAAACATGCCCTTTTCTGGAGGTTATGCAAATCTTTTTAGTATTTTGGTAAATTAAAATAAAAAGATAACTTTAACATATAATTTATTTGCTTGTTTTTGTTTTTCTATATTGAATTGGGGCAGGGTGCCACAAACACAGGTCAAGAGGAAGAGACCATAACCATATGTCATGAGAGGACTGTGACACAGAGAATGGTGATATTTTGGCAGGGAAGTCATTAGTGAATGTTACTGATCCTCTCCAATTCCTCATGCCTCTTCCAAAGGTAAGTGAGCAGAGGACAAATGTGGGGAATGTTTGAGAAACATAGGGTATGGGGTCTAGTTGCTGAACTGCAGAGCTGCAGATCTGCAGAGCTACAGCAGAATGCTTCTTAATAGTATTTTTTTTTAAGTCAAGCAGTGCTGAAAAGCACATGGAAAAGCAGAAGTATACAATTCTGAAATCCTAGGTTCCTATTGATCATGGGCCTTAGATGGCAAACCTGAGGTGCAACACCAGGAAGGGATGCACAGCCAGGGAGGCAAGAGCCAGCCGAAGCACTAGTAATGCAGGAGGAAGGGAGGGGGGTGAAGCCTTGCAAGGAGAGAATATGATAGGGTAGCACAGTTCTGCCTGTGAAATTTTCTGGGAAGGTTGGCAAAATAAGATTCCTGGACCATAAACACAGGGATTTCTGATGCTGTAGGTTTCCTACAATCTCAGGAGCATGCTTTTTTTTTTTTTTTTTTTTCTGCAACTCTGCCTCCCGGGTTCAAGGGATTCTCCTGCCTCAGCCTTCTGATTAGTAGCTGGGACTACAGGTGTGCAGCACCACGCCCAGCTAATTTTTGTATTTTTAGTAGAGAAGGGGTTTCACCATGTGGCCCAGGCTGGTCTTGAATTCCTGACCTCAGGTGATCCACCCGCCTCGGCCTCCCAAAGTGCTGGGACTACAGGTGTGAACCACCACACCCGGCCAGAAACCTGCGTTTTAACAAGCACAAGAGGTTATTTCAATTGAGGGTCTACTAACTATACTCAAGAAACCCTAGCTTAAGGGATCAGAGGCAATATGGCCTTGGTCTTCTGGCAACAAGGTGTACACTTAAATATTTGTTCAAGGAGTGGGAAAAGTTTCTGTCCTAGTCCTTATGCATGATCAGTTTCTATCTTTTGAGAGCTGTGTGGGAGTTATGAAGCTGACACCATTTGCACTTAGTTGTAGCTCTGATCATTTTTCACCATCTGAGGTAATAACCCAGGGAGGAGAAACTCCAGGCAGCATGGCAAGCCAGGAAGAAGACCAGGAGTCAGAGAGCAGTCTTCTCAGGAAGCTCTACTCCTTCTTCCAGAACATACAGCTACATAATTTACATTGTAAGCAAAAGGAGTACACCATTTCGCATATATTTTATTTATACCATATCTTTAACATTATTTCATACTTTTATGAAATCTTTATATTTGCGTAAAATGCACTTAAGTACATTCAATAATTTGAACAACTATACCACAATGTTGAGCATAACTTCTAATTTTTTTCTATGACATATGTTTGCAATTAAGATACATAATGATATAGCATTTTTTCTTGTTTCCTGGAGTAAATACCCACAAGTCCCAGGACATAGGTTGGGACACTGGTCAAATGTCATATAAGTTTTTAGTGGCATTGCTAAATTGTGATAGTTGTTTCAGAAAAATGCAGCATAACCTTTTTTTCAAGATGATTCCATTTATAGTCAAAAAGGAGTGTCAAAAAATCATCTTTAGAAGACAGTGGTTCCTAAGTCTAGGAATCCATTTTCAAAGCTTCTGTGACATTACACCAGATTTCTCAAGATATTTTTCAAGCATCTGGGATAGGGTGGAGGAAACTAATATCATTCCATCTGGACCTGCACATTTTATTAATTCACTTGGTTGTTAGAAATGTTTTTTTTATGGCTGGATGCAGTGGCTCATGCCTGTACTCCCAGCACTTTGAGAGGTTGAGGTGGGCAAATCCCTTGAGCCCGGGAGTTTGAGATCAGACTTGGCAACATGGCAAAACCCGATCTCTACAAAAAATACAAAAATTTGCTGAGTGTGGTGGTGCACACCTGTAGTCCTAGCTACTCAGGAGGATGAGATGGAAGGATCAGATGGGAGGATCACTTGAGCCCTGGAGGTTGAGGCTGCAGTAAGCCATGATTCCATCACTGTAGTCCAGCTTGAGTGACAGAAGGAGACCCTGTCTCAAAAAAAATTACGTTTTTTATGTCTTATGGAAGGGATAGAAATAGATAAGATTGGTCAGATCAGCTATGGGTGTCCTTCACACTTTATTTCAATTATTTATTTATTTATTTATTTTTGAGATGAGGTTTTGCTCTGTTGCCCAGGCTGGAGTACAGTGGTGCAATCCTGGTTTACTGCAGCCTCAACCTCCTGGACTTAGGTGATCCTCCCATCTTGGCCTCCCAAGCTGCTGGGACTACAGGTGTGCACCACCACACTTGGATAATTTTTTGCATTTTTTGTAGAGACAGGGTTTCATCATGTTTTCCAGGCTGGTCTCAAACTCCTGGGCTCAAGCAATCTGCCCGCCTTAGCCTCCCAAAGTGTTAGGATTACAGGTGTGGGCCACCACACCTGGCCCATCACACTAGATAACTGCAAGTTTGCTAAAACTTTTTGTGTGTTTTGTGAAGACAAGTGCTTTTGTGACACAGCTCTACAGCATCTGCGTTCATATTCAGGGACTACACTCAGCTAGCTCCTTGCTAATGCACAGTTTGACCAAAGTTGCCTAGCATATCATATATAAAATCTCCCATTTGACACTTCTGTGGCCTCTGGGATTTTTCCATGTTTTGTGGAGACTGATTTCTAGAGTTCTCCAACAAGATGCCCTTATAGGAGAAGAAATGTTTTTGGCCTACGGAAACATGTTTAAAAAGGTAACAGAAAAGTAATAGAGCTACAGTTTAATATAGACATTGATTTATCTTAATGCAAAGGTGAGTCTTAAAGGGAAATTAAGGTAGTCAGGCTCATTCAAGACTATTAAGGCTAGAATGGCCACTGAGGGGGAAAAAAAGAAAATTGATTTGGAAGGAGATTTTAAGAATAAAACTAAAGAAATGTTTTGAAAGATGAATGTCTCAGTCCATTTATGCTGCTATAAAAAATACCTAAGACTGGGTAATTTATGAAGAACAGAAACTTATTTCTCACCATCTGGAGGCTAGAAATTCCACGATTAAGGTGCCAGCAGGTTTGGTGTCTGGAAAGGGTCTGGTCTTTGCTTCCAACATGGTGCCTTGTTTCTGGATCCTCCAGAAGGGAAGAGCACTGTGTCCTTACATGGTGGAAGGGTTGCAAAGTCAAGAGAGCCTCTCATCAATCTAAGTCCTTTTATAAAGGTGCTAATCCCATGTATGAATGACCAAGCTCCCAAAGGCCACCTCCTAAAGACCACACCTTTTAATATTTGTGCACTGGGGATTACATTTCAACATGAATTTTGGAAGGGAGATCATCATTCAAACCATAGCAATGGAGATGTAGACCACAGTAAAGGCTGCAGCTGCCACACAGGATGTGATCCAAGCGGGACTAATTTTTGTGAAACACATTAATGATCACCAGAATGGGCAGCATTTATGATCCTTATGAAGGCATGAGGGCAGAACAGCATAGTGACTGAAAACATGAACCTTCATAGCCAGACTGCCTGAGTTTAAAACTTGGCCATACTTTAGTTAGCTGTGTGACCATGGATCAATTAATCTTTCTTAGCTTTGGTTTGCAATTTGTAAAATAATGATTATAATAATAACTACTTCCCAGGGTTACGAAAATTAAATAAGGCAAGGCATAAAAAGTCCTTAGCATGAAGATTGGCCTCTAGCAAGCATGGTGTGAATGTTAGTCATTAAAGATGATATGTATCATAATGGTAATTGGTAGTAATTGCCATAAATAGCACAGGACCAATAACTATAATCAAGAAAAAGTTAAATGTAAAGCAAAATATGAACAAGAGTTAATTTCCATACCTTCTCCCTAAACCCCAAACCCTCAGTAAAATTTAATTTCACACAATAGTAGCTGGGCACTGAAAAATAATGAGAAGAGGCTGTGTTCAGGTTTTGAAGAAAAGTAAACCAGAGAGAACCTGGGGGCGGTCAGCAGGGGTAAGGAAAAGGCAACAAAACCAATAAGGAATTAAGCGTGGAACAAGAATCCAGAGTAAGAAATAATAACCACTCTACCAGCGTCCTCCTGGGGAATTGTTGGGGCAATTGGAGGAAATGCTAGATTCTCAAAACTACCTAGGATAGGGACTCAAGCTATTTTATTCAGATGCTGTAGTAAAAGGTGGTTCCAATGTCCTGGGAACTTAGGAAGATTTGAGTTATGCATATATAGATATGGATGTGTATGTCTATATGAAAAAAAATTATTGAACGATGTAAACCAAACTGTTAAATAATATTTATTGGAGAGCAGGATAAATGAAAGTTTTCAGTTTTCTACTTTCTATGTTTAAAATAAGCATGGGCTATCTTTATAAACATGAAAACATGAAACATAAAAATCAATGAAGGCATTTTTATGATCATGATGTTTATGAATGTAAAAATCATAACCCAGTGATAGCTGATGGTGTTGTTTATAAGGTATAAACTTTGTCATTCTCACTTCCTCTGCTAGCTGGTCAATAGGAGCATGGAAGCATCCATCATCCCTGCCACATGTTCTAGAAGACTCCTGTGAGAAAGAGTAATAGCACCTCCTCATTAGCCACTAGTTTGGCAATTGCAGAATGAGGAACATAGAGCTGGGCATTTCTTGGTTTGGAGGGAACCAGGTGATTCTCAGTAGAAGTGTCTCTTCCCTGGAGAATTCTTACTGTGAAGGCAATTCAGAATATGCCATCCAGTGATCTTCAAAGTTCCACCAACAGCAGTTTCTAGTGTATGGTTACTTTTACCTTAAATTTGATAGATTAATAGCCCCAGTTTGTCAAGTCACAGAATGTCAGGCCCTTCCTGCTTATATCTGTCTGGAATTCCCAGAAAACAGAATGTGTGTTGCCTTCAATGAGCCAGCTCTTTGGTCCCTTTGCAACAGCAGATGCCCTGCCCTCAGAAAAGCCATCTACACCTGCATCTCTAGCACCTTAAGCACATGCCCATAGGCACAATAGGGGACCCACAGGGTCTTAGTGACTTCAGTGTCATCTCCTGGGTGTCTACTTTCTTGCCACAGCTGCCTTCAGGTGCCTGAACTTTAGAAGGTGCTGTGTAACTAAACTAAGATACGCCCATGACCAGGCTGTTGGGGCCTGGCCTGTGCTGCCCTAGGGCACCTTTCATGCACTCACTGCAGCTCTTTTCTGAGATCCCTTCTGCAATATGCCTCCTGATCCCTAGTGTTGACTGTTCTCTCTGCCAGTTGGAAAAGTTATCTCCTCCCTGTGTCTAGTCCTTTCAAAGAGAAGTTACCACAGCAGAGAAGCAGACTCAGTGGCAATTCTTTCTGGTCTTCTTTTTCCATCCCAGGGCAGCCTCACGTCGTAAAACAAACCACCAAACCACTGTTCTCTCCTTATGCTCAAGCACTGTTGATGAGTCTAATATCCACTTCAATTATGACTAGGGAGTTTTCTCAAAGGGCCCTGTTGTCCCTCCCTGCTATCTGTCTTCCTTCACTTCTACACTCTCCATCCCTCTCACCCTACTCAATCTGGCCATTGGCATATCTCCTTTTAACTAAATCCAAACTCTGAACTGACTGCAAGGTTTTTTGTAGGGATGGCATGCTAATGAGTCCATGTGGCTAACTGCCTTCTAACATTCTGTGACAGGGAAGCTTTGAGGCTCTGCTTGGCAATGTATACAAGACACCCTCCAGAGGGATGGCAGCTGTAGTAATGTACAGGAAAGGGGTCCTGATCCAGACCCCATGAAAGGGTTCTTGGATCTCACGCAAGAAAGAATTTAGGGCAAATCCACAGTGCAAAGCAAAAGTAAGTTTATTAAGTAAAGTGGTGAAAGAACAGCTACTCCATAGACAGAGTAGTGGCTTCCCGAAAGTAAAAGGAGGAACACGTCCACCCTAGGTATAATGCTTTTGTGTGTGTGTGTGTGTGTGTGTGTGTGTGTGTGTGTGTGTGTGTGTGTGTATGATAAAACAATATCATGGTGAGATGTGCTCTGCTACAAGGGTTTGTGATAAAGGATTAATTTTCTTAATTACATTTCACAAGAATAAATATTATTATCTTTAAAGCAAAATTAGGAATGCTTTTGTTCTCAAGATATCAGGATATTAGGACACTCCCAAGTCTGGGTCTGTTGAATAAACATTATCAATCTGTTCCCTTAACTGCAAACATCTAGAGGCTAGAAATACCTTTCTTTCTGGGATGCAGCCCAGCAAGTCCCAGCCTCATTTTCCCTGCCCTCACTCAAGATGGAGTCGCTCTAGTTTGAACGCCTCTGACAGTAAGAGGTGGATTTATAGATTTACTAGGATGTTAATGAAGCTTAATCTCGAGGACTTGTCACTTGCACTAGCCCATTCTAAGACTTGTTGTGTTCTTGGGGTAACCACGGAAGAAGCACTGACCCCAGCCATGCACAGGCAGCATGAAGTACAAAGTATTGCCCAGGCTGGGAGTCACCCTCTATAATCTGGCCAGTGGTACAGGGACTGCAGCAGGACTAGTAGGCTGTCAACAATACCTCCATATCAGCTGAGCTCCAACACACAACCTGAGCCTCAGGACCCAATCTTTGAACTTAAGAGAAAGGAACAAGGACATGCCTCCCTGCCTGTAGGCCGCTATGACCAAGGATTAAAGATAATTTTTTCTTCCTCTCACTCCTCTTCTAAGGTACTGCCCAGTAGGAACAGGAGGCAGCAAAGACCTAACAAAAGTGGACCATATACATAGTAGCAGCCATCGGTGTCCATAAGCCGTGATATCAAAGAGCTGGAGTTTTCCCACTTCTTTTCCGAGCACTGCCTGAACCAGAAACTCAGATGTGACATTACCAGTAATGAGTGGTGAAGCTTCAAGAAAGCTTTCTGAACTTTCCTTTTCCATCCATTGTGCTAGAGAGAAAATTGAATTATATTTTCAATCTCTCTAGAGAAAATGTTATAAAATTTTTCATATGAGGAGATAATCAAAGTGTACAACCCAAAAATGTAGAATACAATTGTTACAGAGGTGAAAGGCAGTTAATTAATAACTTATTTTTCTGGATTTTGTGATGTTTGTGCTATTTGTGTGCTTTTTAAAAAACGTTGTATTTTGCGATTTCCTCATTTTAAATACTCATTTTCATAGCTAATTTTGCATTCATAATTTCATGTTCTTTTTCTTAAACAAGGCCTACCCATCTAGCTCTGGTCTGTCCAACACAAGCTGATCTCTGGCTCCCATTTGGGCTGTTACATATTGAAGGCTAACCTTTCTGGGACAGACGCAGAAGGCACATCTCATCTTTATGAGGTCCAAGTTAATTAAATCAATTGATCATAAATGTAAAGATTTATATCTGAACTCTCAAGTCTCTTTCATTGATCTGTGCCAATTCCTGTGCCAATATCACACTTTCTCAATTCCTGTGGCTTTATAGTAAATTTTGAAATCAAATGTGTAAGTCCATCAATGTCAGTCTTTTTATTCAGAATTATTTTGGCTACTCTATGTCTTCTGCATTTCCCCATAAATTCTAGAATCAGCAAGTCAATTTCTATAAAAATTCCTATTGGGATTTTGATAGAGATTGAGTGGAATTTGTAGATCCATTTGGAGATATCTGCCATCTTGACCATATTTAGCTTTCAATCAATAAATACAAAATACATCTCCAGGTATTTAGATATCTTTTGATATCTCTCAGCAATATTTTATAGTTTTCAGTGTACAGGCCTTACCCTTCTTTTGTAAAATTTATTTCTAAAAGTATTATACTTTTTTGATGCTGTGAATCAATAATTTTTTTAAATTTTATTTGTAGAATATTCATAAGAATAAAATTTTCTTAATTTTATTTGTAGAATGTTCATTGCTGGTATACAGAAATATAACTTTTTGCATACCGATCTTGTATCCTACAACTTTGTAAAACTCAGTTAATCTATTTGCTTTTTTGTAGACTTCTGATTCTCTACACAGTCATGTCATCTGCAAGTAATGAGTTTTACTTCTTCATTTCCCATCCAGATACCTTTCGTTTTCTTACCTTATTGCAATGGCTATAATCTCAATGATGATGTTAAATAAAAATAGTAAGAATGAATATCCTTTTCCTATTCTCAACCTCAGAAGCAAAGCACTCTGTTTTTCACCATTATAGATGATGTTAGCTTTGAGTTTTTTGAAGATACCCTTTATCAATCAAGCTAAAGAAATTTCTTTTCTTTCTAGTTTGTTGAGAGTTTTTATCATGAATGAGGTTTGGATTTTGTCAAAAACATTTCTAAATCATGTGAGTTTTTGTTTTATCGTATTAACATATTACATTAATCACTTTCAGATATTAAATCAACCTTGCATTCTAACATGTGTTTTTTTCTTTTTCCTTTTTTTGGAAGCAGAGTCTCACTTTGTCACCCATCCTGGAGTACAGTGGTGCAATTTCAGCTCACTGCAATCTCCGCCTCCTGGGTTCAAGCAATTCTCCCGCCTCAGCCTCCTGAGTAGCTGGGATTACAGGCGTGCTCCACCATGCTTGGCTAATTTTTGTATTTTTAGTAGAGATGAGGTTTCACCATTTTGGCCTGGCTGGTCTTGAATTCCTGACCTCAAGTGATCCACCCACCTCAGCCTCCCAAAGTGCTAGGATTACAGGCATAAGCCACCACATCCAGCTCCTAACATGTGTTTTTAATGGCTATACCTAGTCTTTCCTCATTTTTATCCTACTATAACTAATTTTTATGAGCAAATACAGAGCTACATCAACTGGGGATCCTCCAAAATTGACAGTAAGAAACATGCTGTTGCATTTGCAGGCATGCCCAGGGTCCAGATAAGTATGCATAAATATTGTGTTGCCATAGTGATTAAGGGCATTCTTCCCAAGATGATTTGACAACAGCAAATCTTTTATAAGTACCTTCTCTAGAAGTATTTGGCAATGATCCTACCACTTCTCTGAATATTCAGTAGAAGTACAGATGAAGTAGGATGGTCTAGTAATTAAAAGTATGATCTCTGCAGACAGGCAGGCTCCCCAGTTCAAATTCTGGCTCTAGCATCTACTTGCTGTGTGACTGTGGGTAAGTTAAACTCTTTGAGCCTTAGATTTCTCATCTGTAAAATCCCTCTTTGGTAAAATGGGATAATAAAAGCTACCCCAAAGGGTTAATGGGAAGATTGCCAGTAAATGTTAAGTAGAACATACAGTTCAGTACCTGGCATGCAGAGCTCAACAAACAGTAGCAATTACAACTAAGACAGCTTCAACAATCCCCTCAGCTTGACTAAACTTTAGACAGGTTTCTTTGTGAGCACAGACCCCTTTTCTTAGATCATTTACTTTACAAAACTTGCAATTATAATTTCTTTCTCTATCCCTTTGTGAAGTAAATCTTCTACAACCCAGGAGCATCTTTCTCCAAAGCCTAAGAACCATGCCTTTGAAATGTAATCACCAAGAAAACTTGCACCTCTGTTTCTTTCTATCTGTGGGAAAGGAGAAGCCTAACTTCAGTAGGTGCCAATTAGCAAACACAGATAGCCTGATCCCATTTACCGATCTCACCTCTAGTGTCTTTCAGTACTTACTAACTCACCTCAATGCTTAAAATTCTCCTGTCTGTTTCAGTGTGATTGAGTTCAATTTCTCCTCCATTGTGATAGTCTTGATCTCTTTTGCAATAGTCTTGAATAAAACTTGTCCAGTGTAACTTTTCTTACATTATAATGGTTATTATACGGAGAAAGAAGCATGGGTTCTCCTGGTTGTTTCAGCTGTATAACTTTAGTCAATATCCACTGGAGAGAATTTCAATAAAAGAAAACTATTTCTTTATGGGTTAAAAGGGACGGGCATGGGGGGCAAAATAAGAAGCACTGTGGTTCAATTATAGTGTTCTCATTTCTTCTGAAATCCTCTAGTTGAGTATTGTAATTTAAATGGAACAACTTATCTCCCTAAAAGTCTGATTTTGAAAGACTATTTTCCTTTCCCTGTTAACTGCTCCCAACCCAACAGCCATCATCATTTTTAAAGGAATTCTAAGGTCAAAGAAACTAAGAATCTAAGAGAATGTAATACAATTGATGACCCAAAGAAAAGCAGCACATATTAAATTGTGACTTAAATGCTATTCAAAACATAAAATCGTGCCATTGTAGTATGTGTTTGCCTGTGTGTCTGTGCCTTTATTTCTCAATGATGAATTATATTTCAATGAAAAAGAATAATGCCTTCCAAGTAATAGTATCGTTATATAAGAGACAATTATGCCACTAAATTTAGATAATTTAGAAATAATCTTAAGGAGAGAAACAAAAATTAAAGAAAAAGTATTGAAATACAAAGTAAGGAACTGAGATTATTGTTTTTCTCAATGAAGATAATATTTACTTTTGCTTTAAGATCTAGATATGACAAATGTTTTCTGGTTAACAATTTATCCAAAAAGAAAAAAGAATGTCAACCTTTTTTTTTTTCTCTATTCCAGAGAGCTCCAGAAGGTTTTTAGATTTAAAAAAGAAAACAAAAAACAATAATAATACTCAAATGTCATATTGGAAGCCTTAGGCAAGAGCTGTTGGTCTTTTAATTTGCTCTTAATACTATGATCAAATAAAAAGAAGGAAAATTTTACAAATCATTAACAGCTTCGAGGATGAGGGAAGAACAGATTTTCAAGCATTCTTCTTTATTTAGTCAGAAATGACTGGCTCAACCTCAGCCTACTTCTCTGAGGCACATTCCTACCAACTCTTGCATATTAAATTTTGCCAGAGCAATGGGCCTGACATGGCCTTTTGAATCACAGTGAATCACAGTGACCCTTATCCAACTGAATGTCTCCTCCAATCATGTTTAATGTACATCAAGCATTCTACAGTGCCAAGATGAAGACCTGCATTGTTTTTTTAAAACCCACATTACCTTGTCATTGTGTAAGAGAAAGATATATTTAGGATTGAAGGGTGCTTCTTATTAGACCCATTCAGGAAGAAAATAAGTCTAGAGGAGCCAAGCTCAAAACATACTCTTCACCATACACAAATTCCTCTCAGAAATAATGTTCTTCTTCTCCATCTATATTTTGGAAAATTACATGAAAATCAGTAGATACTTGTAATGCAATCAGTGCTGAATTATTACCCAACAAGCTGAGTCTTCGAGGGCACCAGCAAAACAGCAGGAATGACTAAGAAAAGTTTAACTTTGATGAATTTATGTAGCGTCTTGAAATAAAATGTAAAAATGAAGCCATTTTCATTTCAGTATTCAGAGTTTTATAACATTTTGAAAAAGTAAATTTTCTTTTGAAGATTTTATAAATTACACATGGGGTTGTTATTACAATCTCTTCAGTGTTCAAGGTTTCTAAAATTCTCAATTCAGCCCTGGATACAAAAACTCTAAACACAGAGGGTTAAGGTATTAAAGATGAAAGCTAGTACCCTTACAACTATTTATATTGCAAAAGCTTTGCCCTCCTGCAAGAACATGCAGTTTCCCAAACAGTAACCTCTCTTTACAAGGTTATGCTTATTAGCTGGGATTCGAAGCTCAATAGCAACACTGTTCATCCATGGTTCAATTCAGATTGTAATTTCTTTTTAAACTACCTGACCCTTATAATCATATGGTGAGTTGGTCTGATCATTTATCTTCTCGAGGCCAAGTACTTGGTCTGAACACAGAGTCACTTGTGTTTCTGAAGCCTCTCTGCATCAAGATGATTGGGGTGAAAAACTGTCAATTGAAAAAAGTTTGAAAGAAACCTTTTATACAATGTTTTCATTGTCTTGTTCTTTTTCTGGAACCACAATTTCTGATTGGGAAAACAAAAGTCTTCCTAGATACAAGAATGAGGTTTTAAGAGATAATCTTTGTTTCTAATTAAGTGTGGAAGCTATCAACTATCGCATTGTCCCCAACGTCAGAATGTGCTGAATAAGATTTTGCTTTTTCTCAGGGCCCAGCATTTATTAAGCACTCAGCAAATGCTTACTGAATGAATGAATGACTCTACCCAAGCTTGTGTCTTTGTCTCGAAGCTGTATCTTCCATCACAGTATTAAAATGTTTTTTATGAACATGAGCATCTGGCTGCACATACAGAGCAGCACATTCCACACACTGCCCTAATTGGATCACCAATTGGAGGAAAGTAAGTCACAAGCTGATTGCCTAGAGTCGGTTTTTCCCCATCTCTGAACCAATCTCTGAGGCAAAAAGAATGCTATTAGGCTGACTGATTTATGTAAAGCAGTGCCTATCATTTCTGCAGTTAGGATGGAGTCAATTCCATCCAAAGCCAATAGAAGAGAGACAATACTCTAAAAGAAGGCCTAGGAGCCATGAATAACTGCCGAGGGTACCATAGACACTGGGTTGGACAAGCAAGAAATAGTGACGATGTGACTTCTATTTTTATGATGGCTCAGCGGAAAACTAGTAAATACAACCAGTGTGTTAGAAATAATTCCATATCTCCTAAGATACATTGGTTAAAAAGATACTAATAAGTTTTTGTGCGTGTAACATTTGACACCAGGCTTTTAAGTAAAACACCATAAGATGCAACTTACTGTGTAGTGGAAAGAGTTAGACTCACTAGACATTGATTAGCTGACTGACATAGAGCGTTTCTTATCAGTCAACAAAACTATTTCCAGAGAGGCTTGAAATAGAACAGTTGACTTTATGTAGATTATGGTTAATATCTTTTGCAGATTTTCTAAGAAATCTTTCCCTATCAGAGGTCCCCAAAACATTCCTTTATCATTTTCCTTCTAAATCTTTTATACATGCTTAAGAAATATGCGCATGCTCTAAATTGGGGGAACATGATCCTTTATGTATTAATTGAATCAACTTTGGTTACCATGTTGTTCTATTTACTTTTTTGCTGCTCGAGCTAAAAATTGAGTGACTTCAAATACAACATAATAGTTTTTTTTCCGTTTTGCCCTCTACATTTTTTTTACTTTAATAACTTTGTTTAGAACTGTTATACCTACTTCAGTTGAAATTTTTATTATTTTTGAGAGTCTCCTTATCCTTATTAATGCTTTTCACTTTAATATTTGTAAGGCTAATACTGATACAGCTATCCTAACCAGGTATATTTGCTTGTTTTATTTTCCCTAATTCTACTTTTTATCTTTCTCTGTCCTTGTACTGTCTTTTGTAAACTGTATATATTGAACAAGGTAGACTTTTTTTTTTATTAATCTGGTGAGATAGGCAATTTATATTTATTGTAACCATTTATTATATACTATGCCATTTCTTTGCTTTTTCTATGCTTTTTCTTCCTTCTTGCATTTTTTGTGGTCTATCAAAGTTGGGATTTCTAAAGTGTTTTTCCCTTATTTCAGAATGTTTCCTCTCTACTGGTTTGAAAGTTATATTGTATTGCTATTCTTTAAAGGTTATCTGAAAATTTCCTGTTAAGTACTTAGATTAACAACATCTAAAGTCATTCATTATCTTAACTTCCATCCTAAAGAGTATCAGGATCTTGGAGCACTCACACTAACTTCTAAGTGCTCCCGGACACTTTCCCCACATATACATTTCCTGAGTTATGTAAAATGTTGCTAGTATTTTAATTACGCTCTTTTTTACTCCACAGAGTAAATACTTCTTAATATAGACAGTATTTATTTACATTTCCCATGATTACTGATTTTTTAGCTCACCATACCTTCTTGCATCTCAGACTTTCCTCCTAGTCATTTTGCTGTACTCTAAAATTCATCTTTATTCTTAAGTGAAAGTCCCTTGTTTGTAAATTCTCATTTTGAGAAAAAAGTGTTTTTAATATACCCTTGATTTTGAAAGATAATTTCACTGGGCACTCATTCTATTGAGTTATTCTCTCAGTACCTTAATGATGTTATTCCACTGTCTTTTGCCTTCCAGTTTTGGCACTGAAAAGTCTACTGTCGGCCAGGTGCAGTGGCTCACGCCTCTAATCCCAGCATTTTGGGAGGCCAAGGCAGGTAGATCACCTGAAGTCAGGAGTTCGAGAACAGCCTGGCCAACAAGGCAAAATCACGTCTTTACTAAAAATACAAAAAAATTAGCCAGGTTGTGGTGGCGCACACCTGTACTCCCAGCTACTCGGGAGGCTGAGGCAGGAGAATCAATTGAGCCCGGGAAATGGAGGTTGCAGTGAGCAGAAATCACACCACTGCACTCCATCATGGGTGACAGAGCAAGACTCTGTCTCAAAAAAAAAAAAAAAAAAAAAAAAGGTCTGTCAATTCGTTATTCCTTTAAAAGTGGATAAGTTATTCTGGCTGCTTTTAAGATATCTTTGCCTTTATTGTTCTGAAGTTTGAGTATAATGAATATACATTGGCTTCCTTTTCCTGGTTGATATACATTTTGCTTCTTGTATATGTGGATCCACTTTTTTTTTTCAGACAGGGTACAGTGGCACCATCATAGCTCACGCAGCCTTGAACTCCTGGGCTTGTGTGATCCTCCCTCCTCAGCCTCTTGAGTAGCTGGGACCACAGGTGTGTGCCACCATGCCTGGCTAATTTTTGTATTTTTTGTACAGATGGAGTTTCACCATGTTGCTCAGGCTGGTCTTGAACTCTTGGGCTCAAGTGATCCTCCCACTTGAGCCTCCCAAGTAGCTGTGACTACTGGTTCATGTCACCACATCCGGCTAATTCTTAATTTTTTTTGTAGAGATGGAGTGGGGGCTCTTGCTTCATTTCCCAGGTTGATCTCAAACTCCTGGCTTCAAGTGATCCTTCTGCTTTGGCCTCCCAAAATGCTGTGATTACAGGCATAAGCCACCATACCAGGTCCCAGGCTTTTCTTAGCTCTGGAAATTTGTCAGCAATTACTTCAATTTTTTTCTATTTTTTACTTCTTAGACTCCAATCAGCACATATTAAACCTTCCCATTCTATCCTTCAGGTCTCATAATCTCTAATTCATATTTTCTATCCCTTTATCTGTTTTTGCTGCAATATGTTGTTTCCTCAGTTAAAACTTGATAGTCAACAATTCCTTTAGTTGTGGTGAATCTGCTCTTAAACCATTCATTATGTTATATATTTCAATAATTAAATTTCATACCTAAGTTGTCTTTGGTTCTTTTTAATATCTGCCTTTTAACACATCTCTCATTTCATGTTCGTTTTAATTCATACATTATTTAAACATATAACTGTTATTCTACTTCTGCTAATTGCAATACCTGAAATCCTTGAATATCTAAATCTACTGTTTCTCAATGCAAATGGTGTGTTTCCTTGCATGTTTGATTAATCTAGAAGCATTAATTAGGGAGGCTTTCCTTCGGAGGGGATTTTCATCCACTTCTTAGAGTAACCACCAGAGTCCACTGACTTAGGACTACTTTAATGCTTTAAAGCATTCCTGGTTTTATGAAGGAGTCTTAGGTTCACTTTCTTTACTTTGCCTGGAGTCCATGGCTTAAGTCTCAGAGGCACAGTTTTCCTGTTTCTCAACTACTTTAATTTTAGCCCACTCTCATTGGTAATAGCCTTTAGTGATTATCTTTCTTTCTAATGAGCCAGGAAATGAACTAATATTATGTGTGTTGTATTTTATCCAAGAACTAACTGTATTTTAGCAGGAGGATCCTTGAGTATACCTTAGTCAACCATATGGCAGGAAGCAGAAATCATCTACTTTTGGTAATTTGCATTTTTCATATAAATTATTCATTTTCTGTTTTGTGATATATTGGCATAAAGTTGTTTATAGTGTCTTATTATTTTAAAATCTATGTTTGGTTATTTATCTGTACTTTCATTCCTAAATTCTTTATGTCTTCTGTTTTTTTCCAAATCGGTTTCACCAAGTTATGTGTACTTTATTTATTTAAAGAGACCAACTTTTGTTTAAATTGATCCTCTCAAAAAAAAAAAAAAATTGATACTCTCTTCTATAGTATAGGTTTATACTCCAGGGGTCAACCAACATTTTCGGTAAAGGGCCAGAGATTTTAAAATTGAAAAATGCAGGAATCAATATGAAACACTTAATTGATAGGCTCAATAGCAGAATGGAAGCTACTGCAGAAAGAATGAATAAATCTGAAGATAAAATGATAGAAATTACACAGTCTGAACAACAGAAGAAAACAGGCAGAACAAAGATGAACAGAACCTCAGGGACTTACGGAACCACAATAAATCTAACATTTGTGTCATCAAAGTCTCAAAAGAAAGAAGAAAGAAGGAAGACTGAAAAAGTTCTTGAAAAAAATGATAGCTGAAAACTCCCCAAAATTGGCAAAAGACATAAACATATAGATGGTGAGAAGACCTCAAATATAATAAACCCCCCAAATCTACAAGATACATCATGGTTAAACAACTAAAAACTAAACACAAAGGAAAAAAAGAAAAAGAAAAAAGACAAATGACACCTATCTATAGGGACCAAAACAATTTAAAAAACTGGATTTCTCATGGGGAACCATGAAATTTTCTTTCCTTTTTTTTTTTTTTTTTTTTTTTTTTTGACAAGGAGTCTCGTTCTGTTGCTCAGACTGGAGTACAGTGGTGCGATCTCAGCTCACTGTAATCTCCGCCTACGGGTTCAAGTGATTCTCCTGCCTCAGCTTCCCAAATGGCTGGGATTACAGATGTGCACCACCATGCCGGCTAATTTTTGTATTTTTAGTAGAGGCGGGGTTTCACCATGTTAGCCAGGCTGGTCTCAAACTCCTGACCTCAAGTGATCTGCCCGCCTTGGCTTCCCAAAGTGCTGGGATTACAGGCGTGAGCCACCCCTCTTGGCTGGAAGTGGCAGAACAATTTTCAAGTGCTGAAAGAAAAGAACTATAAACCTACAAGTCTATGTCTAATGTAAATATTCTTCAGATATGAAGGGAAAATCAAGACATTTTCAGATGAAAGAAAACTGAGAGAATTTGTTGCCAATGGAACTACAATAATAATAATAAGGCTAAAGGAGTGCTCTAAACAGAAAGGAAATGATAAATGAAGGAGTTTTGGAATATCAGACATCAAAAGTCTAACAAAAAATACAACCAAAAACTCTACATATAAATCTGAGAGCTTAGATGAAATGGACTAATTCATCTAAAAATACAAACTGTCACAACTCAATATGAAATAGATAAATTAAACAGCCATATAACTATTGTAAAAGTGGAAATTACAATAAAAAGAACACCCTCCCCCAAAATCTCCAGGCCCAAATTTCATTGGAAAGTTCTATCAAATGTTTTAAAAAGCGCTGACACCAATTCTATACAATCTGCTTTAGAAAACAGAAGAGAAAGGAATACTTTCCAGTTCATTTTGAAGCTAGTATTACCCTGATACCACCAACCAGTATGTCGCATTGAAACAGATGCAAAAATCCTTAACAAAATATTAGCCAAAAGAATTAAGCTATATATACAAAGATACACCATGACCAAGTGGAGTTTATCTCAGGGATGTAACAATGGTTCAACATTCAAAAATCAATCAATGTATCCACCACATTAATGGGCTAAAGAAGAAAAATGGCATTATATAAATTAATGCAGAAAAAGCATTTGATAAAATTCAACATAAAATTCATAATAAAAACTTGCAGAAAAAAAGGAATAAAAGATAACTTCCTTAACTTTAGCAAGAGCATCTACTTTAAAAACCTACAGCTAACATTATACTTCATGGTGAAACACTGAATCCTTTCTGCCTAAGACCAGAAACAAGCCAAGGATCTCTACTCTCACTGCTTTTATTTCTGCTGGAATTTCTACCCACTGCATTAAGGGAATGAAAGGAAAAAAAAGGAATACAGGTCAGAAATGAAGAAATAAAACTATTCATTATTTGCAGATGACATAACTATCTATATAAAAAAAATCCCAAGGAATCAATCAAAATCCCCTAAAATGAGTAAGTGGGCTCAATAAGGTCTCAGTATACAAAATAGAAAAATTCACTTTATTTCTATGTACTTAGAATAGACATGTGAACAGGAAATTCAAAACACAATGCCATTTACGATCTCTCTCAAAAATTAAATTGCTTAGGTATAAATCTAACAAAACATGTACAGACCTTGTATGCTGAAAACCACACAATACTGATGAAGGAAAACAAAATTTAACTGAAATGAAGTGAAGTGATCCTGTGATCATGATCGGGAAGGCTTAACATGGTAAAGATGTCAAATCTCCCCAAATTGATGTATAGGTATAACATAGTTCCTGTCAAAATCCCAGTAAGATATTTGAATAGATACAGACAAGATTATTCCAAAGTTTATATGGGAAGACAAAGGAACTAAGTGGCTAAAACAATTTTGAAAAAGAAAGTGGAATAAACCAGCCTATTTGATTTCAAGACTTACTACAGTAATCAAGATTTTGGTGTTGGTGGAGGTATAGACACATAGTCTAATGGAAAAGAATAGAAAACCCAGATATAGACCCACACGAATGTGCCCAACTGATTTCTCATTAACTCATTTTTGCTCAACTGATTTTTGACAGAGGTGCAAAAACAATTCAATGGACAAAAAAGAGCCTTTTCGACAAATATCATGTTGGAGTAATTGAATATCCATAGGCAACAACAAAAAAAATGAACCCAGACCTAAGTCTCACATTTTATACAAAATTAACTGAAAATGGAATATAGACTTAAAAGTAAAACGTAAACTATAATACTTTTAGAAAACAACATAAAAGAGAAAATTTGGGGGATCTAAGGAGAGAGGCAAAGTTCTTGATACCAGAAGCATGATCCATAAAAAGAAAAATGGATACAGTGGACTTCATCAAAATTAAACACTTCTGCTCTGTGAAAGGCCCAGAAAAGAGAAATGAAAAGACATGCTACTGACTGGGAGGAAATATTTGCAAATCACACATCCAACAAAGGACTAGTATCTAGAAAAAAATACACACACACACACACAGAGGCACACACACACATTATTTAAAAGCCCTCAAAACTCAACAGAAAAAAAATCCAATTAGAAAAGACATGAAGAAACATGTCATTAAAGAAGAGATACAGGTGGCAAATAAGCATATGAAACAAAGATGCTCAACATCATTGCCATTAGCGAAGGGAAAATGGTAAATCAAAACTGCAATGAGCTGTCACTATACACTTATCAGAATGACTAAAATAAAAGAGAGACACCACCAAATGCTGAAAAGGACATGAAGCAACTGGATCACTCATACACCACTGGTGGGTATATAAAATAGTACAGCTACTTGGTATAAGTTTGGCAATTTCTTAAAAACTAAACGTTCAACTACTATATGACCCAACTACTATATAACTGCTGGGCATTTGACCCAGAAAACTAGATTATGTTCACACAAAAACTTGTACACAAATGTTTATAGCAACTTTATTTATAGTAGCCAAAAACTGGCCCAATGTCTCTCAGCAGGTGAACAGTTAAACAAACTGTGGTACATCTATACTATGGGATTCTATTCACACTAAAAAGTACCTGTCAATAGACTTGATACACATAATAAGCTGGATTAACCTCCAGAAAATCAAGCTAAATGAAAAAAAGCCAATCCCAAAAGGTTACATATTATTATGATTCCAGTTATGCAGCTTTATTGAAATGAAAAAAAAAAACTATAAAAATGGAGAACAGATTATGGTTGCCAAGGGTTAAGAAAGGAGTAGGGATGGGAGTGAAGTGGGTATGGTCATCAAAAGCAAGATGAGGGATCCCTGTGCTAGAAAAAGTTCCGTGTGGAAACGTTCTCTATCTTAGCTATAAGTGTCAGTATCCTGGGTATGATATTGTATGACAGTTGTGAAAGATGTTCACTGTGTGGGAAACAAAGTGAAAGGTACACGAAAGAGGTCTCTGTATTATTTCTTACAACAGCATGTGAATCTAGTTTCTCAAAAGTTTAGTTAAAAATACTAGCATTAAACATATTTTATACTTTATAAAGAATGGGCTCTTTATTTCAAATGTCCATACCATTCCAAAGGAAAGTATTGGTCACATACTCCATTCTAGATTTAAAGAAAATTTAAAACAACATAGAAAATTTCTAAATGACTAAGAAAAATGTTTGACCACAGATCAGGAAAAGACATAAGGACAATAGAGTAGCCCTAATTTTGAACAAAAAATGTTTGTTTATTGCCTCCAAGATAGAACTAACATGAATTTCTTGAACAAGAAATGTTTATTTATTGCCTCCAAGATAGAACTAACGTGAATGATATATAACTAAGGTTATCTTACTATTAGCAAATTTTGGTATATACCCACTGCAAAATAGTACTTAAATGTTAAAACTATGATAACCTTTATGCGGCTGAACATTAAATCTGGCCCTGGGAAGAGGTTGGATGTGGCCTGAGGCACACTGAAAATGCCTCGAAATGAACTCAAAACGACCACAGCACCTAGGTTTGAGATAAGAATGAAATAAAATATATTCCCCATTAAAATCTTGCTTATTTTTAGAATCATTACTGACAGAAGGATCAGCTTTGATCTGAGAGCTTTTCACCGTCAAGTTTTTAGCTATACAAGTTATTAAAAAAGCAAAAGCTTGCATCTTACGTGGATTAAAAACCTAATTTCTAGAAAACAGGTTCTCTTCTTTCTGGTCTGAGTTTAATATTTCAGATCTCCCATTAAACAATTGATCAAAAAACTTTCAGAGGGCATTAAAAAGTGAAACTAGGTATCAGAAAAATCTTAGTCGAGGCTAAATAACTGCATTTATAAGCTTTCTACCAATGCTATTAGGTGTTGGAGTTAGTAACTACTGTCTAACGATACTTACAGTAAACACTTAAAAATTTGTACTTTGGGTTGGCCAAAGTGGGAATTAATGCCCTTTCAAGTTTATTTAAAGATTCAATTCAGTTCTAGAAAACTCCCTCTCCAACAAGCAGAGGTGTTGTGCGTGTAACGACTGGACAGGAAATCTGGTTTTGCCTTCCACCACTTACATTTTAAGCATAAATGCCATCACTACACAAAACCTACGGGAATCCCACTCTAAGCAATTAAGTGACCAACCTCTTAAAAACTTGCCAGAAGCTACAGTGTCTACAAAAACCTATTTAGTGTGTTATTTAGCTCTATTTCTGCATTTAAAATTAGGATTATCTGGAGAAAAATATTACGTAATATTCATGTTAACCAAATGATTACAAAAACAAAGAATTAAAATTGGTGTATTGATATGGTATTTGAATAATGAGAAAATGGGCCAATAGGAAGATTTTCTTCTTTATTCCTATTTGATTTAAAAGAAAAAGATTTGCCAAGGGATGGGTAGGGTTAAATTAAAAACATTTTAAGAAACATTTCTTTATATGGAGCATACTTACTGTTTTTGCTTTGAGTGCATTCTGATGAAATATAGATTCCAAATTCCCCTTGGATCTCACCCTTCTGTCTAGTGCTTTGCCCTCTATTTGGGGCAGTAATTCTATACATATCCTGTAAATGTCTGTCCTGATGATCAGGATGCCCAAGCTCCGAATCCAACTGCTGCCACCAAGAGAACGGCTCCTTTTTGGAGCCATTACACACAGATCATCACTCAAATCAGTAGTTTCTCTTTAGAAAACTAGCAATTTTCTGGTAGTCTGTCAATTAAGAAAAGAAAATGAAATTCAGTTACTTAGTAAGGAAAACTGGATAAACAGGAGGCTGGTCCAAACGGAGATTTATATTTAGACATTCCCTTTCTTCCTTGCCTCATTCCTTTCACACAGCTATTTCCCTTCTTTTAACACACCAAGTTCTTTTTATATGCCAAATAACAAAACATAAACTCCCTGAGGGCAGGAAGCTTATTCTTTTGGTTCACTCTTAGAACACTATGCCCAGGCATGTAGTAGCCTGGCAAAAAGCCGGCCCCAAATAAGTGCCAAATTAAGTATTTATTAAGCAACTACTATGGGAGGGAAGGAAGAAGGGAAGGAAGGAAGGAAACTGTGTTAAGTCCTGGGGCCCCAGAAGCTTAGTATATGTATTTTTTATTTTGGTTGGAAAAAAATGACTTGCTTACCATCTAGAGCCAATGCTTCTAAATTTTTCCTTCAAAGAATCTTTAATGACAGTGAGGAGAATTCTGAGGCTTCCACTTCGCGTGGTTTGAACTGTACATCTCAGTGTTTGTTTCACAATTATGCTAGACTGTCAACTCACTTCTCTTTCTAGAATGTCCTCTGCAGTGCAGGTAGACCAGAAACTACACTTCCCACAAACTCCTTCTGTCTCTGGTTCTAAGTTGAGAGTTGACCAGTGACGGGCATTTCCATGAGAAAAGGAGAGACCATCTTTCCTCAGAGGCCACTGCAGACAGAAGTGTAGGCGGGCAGAGGACATGAGTTTCACAGCAGTTTCAAAATCTCTTGCAAGGCACTGGCTTTGGAGCTATTAACAGCTGACAGCTGGGGACAGCTCCCTGAGACACACTGTCAGTGCTGCACGCCAACAGCACAGCCTTCTGGATGTTCTCAAGAGTCACAGCAGTGCCTGGGCCAGCTCCTGAGATCCACCCACTTTGGGGCTGCAGACACCTTCCTCACCCACCCTTTTGATGTCTAATTCCCTATGTTAAAACACTTTACACTTATAATCCATCAAGTGGTTTCTGTTTTTCTAACTGAATTGTTAAAATATGCAAAATTCACATTAAAGAAAAGTTTCCTACCTATCTTGTGACCTCAGTGAATGAGATGCTGCTTTATCCAATCTACTGACTTTGGAAAATCCAGCTGAAATGAGGAAAGATAATCGTGCATGTCTGGCAACCAGGTAATTTCTTTCCTATCTCTCATGTCACAGTATTTTGAGGACACAAATTCCTAAATACTCAGAAAAAATGGTTTTATCTTAATTGATTTATAAATTATGTTAGGGTAGTTGTTAAACAGAGAATTTTGTCAAAGAAGCAGTACACTGTAACACTTTCAGGCTCCCACTGGTTTAAAATTTGATAAGTGTATTTCTTTGCTGACAAGTCAAACTGTTCAAACGTTATGGAGGACTAAAAAGGCCTGGGATTCACAGGCTCATTTTTTGTTTTAACTGAATCATGAAAATACACAACTTTTTTTTTCCAGGAAAGACAGATGTTATTTACCACCAATAATTTTTATCATATTTAAATGAACTTGAAAATGTCATTCAACTCAAATCCCTCAATCAACTTACTTCAGCCCATTCTGAAACTTCATATTGCAGCAAACCAGCCATGTGAAAGAAATAAATTCAATTTTGACTTTCAAAAAAAATAAATGCTGCATAAGTTACCCTTGTGGACCTTCGCTATTAAGGTGGACAATGACTTTATTTTCTTTACGTAAGTTTTATATTTTATTATGACATTCATTTTTTCTACACGAAGACACAAATAAAAATTATACCAACTACATAAACTATTTTGTACTTTCCTTGCTAAACCACAGATGTATTTCATGGAAAGAGGGGCCTTTAAAGGCACTTATTTATCATTGTAGGTGTGTCTAAACAATTGATATTCAAAAACACAACTTTTTGTGTACAAAATTTTACAATTTTTAACAAAAGCAGTGAAGACACTAAATAACCCAGTGGCGACCTCTTCAAAGTGCAGTGTCCTTGGTCACCAATGCAGATGCTACTGGGGCAGCCAGCGGGCTCAGAGGGTCCAACTCCAGACACTGCATCCATGGCTGTCCTAGACTGAGTTGCACTTGTAAAAGAGATGGTCCCACGCCTACTAAAAAAACAAGCTACTCTAGTATCAATATGACATCACTCTTTTACAATCAATCATATTGCAAAACCATAGTATTTAACGACCAATACAACAGCCAAATACCTAATGCCACATTGTCATTCAATTTACCTGGCTGGTTAATATCAGTCTGTGTTTGAGTATTTCTTTTGAGCACACAAAAACAAATGTATAGTCACTTGATGAGGAAATTCTTCACTTTGACTCAAATGGATTCACCATGCTGTCAGTTATGAAAACAACTCTAATTTTATTCTCCACAGGGCAACCTTCACTTTTCACAGCAATTCTAAAACTGACCTACAGAAAAGTTCAAGATTTAAAAAAAAATTT
Source organism: Pan paniscus (assembly GCF_029289425.2). Taxonomy (NCBI): domain Eukaryota; kingdom Metazoa; phylum Chordata; class Mammalia; order Primates; family Hominidae; genus Pan; species Pan paniscus. Next base: position 152,441,156 of record NC_073254.2, read on the forward strand.
GGCTACCATACTATGTTTCTTATTTAATTTTCTCTAATCAATACTACTCTTACGTTCCAAATATTTCATGGGAAATTTTTCCCTCAAACTTAATATGTTTCTTAAACGAATTGAAGCCACTAAAGTTCCTGTTTAAACCACTGATAACTGCCCCAGTTAAAATAATAATAATTTAAAATGATTACACTTCAAATAAAGGTACTAAAATCACGCCCCCCAAATTTGTAAGCGCTTTTGTTGTTATTGGGTACTCACTGTGAATAGAAGTAAATGTACTTGACCTGTATGAGAATAAACATTTTATCAAGTACAGCAAAAAAACGGAACTGATTGTGAAAGCCATGGGGATGGGACTTTAAAACAGCAGTAAGACGCTGGTTTATCACCAGAAACCTCATGTGCCTCTGTGCACTTGAAGTAAAGACCACATTTGAGCAGGCCTGGTGGGCTGGCACAGGCCTCAGAACAGGTGCTGTTTGTGTGAATTCTCCTTCCTGCATTGTCCATTCTGTTCTAGGGCAGTCTGATTCTGGCAACAGGAGTCTCTAAGTTCCAATCACTCACTCACAAAAGAGTTTTCTGTAATCCCTTTTGTGGAAAAAAATGGAGTTTTTCTGATATGCAAAGCAACTTCTACCAGTCTGACAAAGTAGGTAAAATCGATGATACCCTAAAATAAAAACCTGGAGTGAACTGGTGCTCCAGAAAGATGCTGAATGGCCACAGTGCATGTGGTGATGTCTCCATGCTGAGGTTTCAGGCAGCACAGCACTAAGTATCAGGTGACCTGTGGTCCCACCAGAGCATAGTCCTCATGAAATAGGCCTAACCAGATACCTTTTAACTCATCTTTATTTTGGTTGCAAAGATGTGGTTTACTTAGCTACTTACTATTTGTTCCCATTTGAAGTCTCAGAGCTTGCCAAGTTAAACACCGCCTTCAGTACCGAACTGCTATACAAGAACATTATAAAATACAAAGTATAAACTAAGATAATCCTCTTTACAGAATTCAGATTAGTGCATTAAAACAACATTGATTTAAAAAGGGAAGTGAGATAACTGGCAAACCTCCAATTGCTTTTCTAACGAAGGATGACACAAAATGGCACGCAAGGTAAACACTAAATTTTGTCAGGTGCTCAAAAACAGTTAATTGTGGGAAAGTTACTTTCCAAAAGTAATTTTGACCTAAAAATATTAACCATTATTCTATAAGACATAAGGGAAGGTAAATAACAGCCCACAAAACCAGATGATATGGTTAAGATAACTAGTTTAGTGGAATAACAAACTGGGGTCTTAAGAATCCAAACGCAATAGGTATTGGTATTGGTTGTTCATACTCTTCTTCCAAATTATGTTAAACATTTTTAGTAACTACACTTTCCCCCGTAAACATCAGACTTAAATAGACCATATGTAAAAACAACCTACCCTTAGTAATTTTACTAGGCAATCTACAGCAAAAGCTTAATATATACACAGAAGGAGTATCAAATAAACTAGAAAAGTATTCACCGACTTCAGGGTAAAAAAGATCTTAAAAGAAAACCAAGAAAAAAATGAAAGACACTTTGTGCTGTTGTGAACCAGAAAAATACAACCCATGTATAGACCTTAATTATTTTACATTATTGAGAATATTTTCCCTGCTGAAGCAAATCAAAATTAAATTTGAGAATTTTAATTGAAGTAACACACATCTAGGTGTGTCACAGTGACAGGGAGATGCAAACAGAATACACACACCTTTAAATTTACGAATTCCCAAAACTAAGTCAAGCAGGGTAAATAAATTATAAATGAAAGGCATATGCAATGTGAGCAAAAACTTAACAACTATTAAATTGAAGACCAAGGGAGTTATGTCAGCAGTGACATTTAGAAAATCTTTCAGTATTAGAAAATATCAGATTTAATCCAAAGGAACCACCCCAACCCCCCCAATAAAAATAACAAAGTATGGGAACCATCTTTTATACAATAGCTTTAAAATAATAATTAAAAAAACATGATTACAGGAATCTTCCTACATAATTTAGACCATGTAGTGCGACAGTGTGCTCCTTTATAACTTCAGTGGTTCAATCCCCATATGATGAGACTGATAATCGCAACTCCAATGACAAGGATAAGAATGATGATGCACAAGGTTTTTCTGGATTTGCGCTGCAGACGCAAAAAACAAAACAAAACAAAACAAAAAAACATGTTTACAGATTTAGTGGAGTACCTCTACAGCAACTAAAAATAATTTGGTTCATTTCTAGAGTAAAATCAGTAGCAGTATATTGCCCTCAAATTTTTGACTGTGTTTTTTTGTTCCTCAAAAATCTCTTTAATACATATGGCACTATTCTTTCAAAAAAAATTCTTGAACTAATGCTATAATTAAGGGAGCAATTTTTCAACTTTCATTGGTAATTTTTCTAAGGGTGTGGCTGACCTTAAGAAAGAAGACACCACGAAATAAGTTACTGACTTAAACAAGAGACTGAGGTTACCTATGAATAAAAACAAAGAACAGCTTACGAGCTTAAACATTCTTTACCTTTTATTAAAGTTTTTCTTAAAAATGAGTTCTCTGAAGATATCAGTAAGTACAAACTGGCAACTTTTCTTCACATATATTTCTTTTCTTTTTTTTTTGAGATGGAGTCTTGCTCTGTCACCCAGGCTGGAGTGCAGTGGCACAATCTCGGCTCACTGCAATCTCTACCTACCAGGTTCAAGAGATTCTCCTGCCTCAGCCTCCCGAGTGGCTGGGATTACAGGCGCGTGCCACCACACCCAGCTAATTTTTTTTTTTGTATTTTTAGTAGAGACGGAGTTTCACCATGTTGGCCAGGATGGTCTCATTCTCCTGACCTCATGATCTGCCCACCTCAGCCTCTCACAGTGCTGGGATTACAGGCGTGAGCCACCGTGCTCAGCCCCTCACACATATTTCTTGTTTCCAAAATACAATGATTTTGGAATGAGTTTCCAAAATCATTCTCATTCTTTAATATTAATGGGAAACTACATTCAAAATCTCAACAAACAAAACCACAGAGCAAACAAAATCATAATGCTGTCATTGAAAACCGAATGGTTAAGAACTTTGTTCCGTTCTTCATTCCTGGTTCAGTTGTAGATTTCTTTAATGGCGTTTGTACCTCACATCAACATGCAGGAATCCTTTTTCTTACAAAGTAGAAAAATTTGTAAATTTACTTTGTGTCAAGTAGAAGCACCAAAATATTTATAAAAAGATACATTTCTGAGTCTGAAATTACCCTGAAAACCATAAATAGTTTGAATATTCCACATATTCATCTAATTTTTCCAGTGAATACTCCTTACGTATCAAACACAATTTCTCTAAAATTTCAATACCATGCATAAATATTTTTCCCAGACTCCAGTTGGTTACCACAAACACACATGTAATGTACCTGTGAGTAATCACGGGTATCCCACAATGGTGTATTTGTTGCCTGGGGTACTCCCCCTAGCGTGGGGTAATGAGACCCTGGGGCAATGTGGTGATAAGTGAATTTCTCACCTTCCTTATTCTTAGGGTTCACCCAAACATATCAAGGCTTCCAAACAGAACTATTGGAAAGCTGCCTCTTTTCTCAGCACTTGTGCTGCATGGCCATCTCGTCCCGCTTCGGGAGCTGGGGGAATTAAGCCTGGGGCAGCTTCCAGTCCTGGGGTGTAGCTTGGGACATGTGATTTTTCCTGTAGGCTTGGCCTTCCACAAGGAAGAGGAAGAGTAAAACTTGGCAGTATATCCACATTTCCCCCAAATCCAAAAGCAAAATAAAGTACCATGTGAACCTAGTCACTGATGGATCCTGTTAAGTTTCAGCAGTTATATGCTAACAGCTCCAGAAGACTTCTGGCATTTGCAGGTGTGTGTGTGTGTGTGTGTGCGCGCGCGCACGTGTGTTTTTTCAATTATTCGTGAGGGATACCTAAAGTCCATGACACAGTGATATAGTGATATTAATTTCACTGAGCTGCATATCTGAATGACATGGACAAAGATGATAAACAGGAGTGACTGTCAGTGAATACAACTGGTTATAATTCAGCAATCTCCATAGCTTCATTATTATTTACTTATCACTGAATATGCAGTAATTTGTCCAGTAAAAGATGGACTGTGAAATGAAAGGCAACTTCTAAGGTTAGTGAGAAAAACAAAAAGCAATTGAAAATGTCTGAGAAGGTGACAATATCTTAGATATTTTATAAGAAGTTAACAGCGGCTGGGCATGGTGGCTCCCATCTGTAATCTCAGCACTTTGGGAGACTGAGATGGGTGGATCGCTTGAGCCCAGGAGTTCCAGACCAGCCTGGGCAACACAGCAAAACTCTATCTCTACAAAAAATACAAAAATTAGCCAGGCGTGGGGGTACACACTATTCGGGAGGCTGAGGCAAGAGAATGTCTTCAGCCAGGAGGCAGAGGTTGCAGTGAGGCAAGATGACACCACTGCACTCCAGCCTGGGCATCGGAGCCAGACTCTGTGTCAAAAAAAAAGTTAATAAGGTCAAGAAAATGATAATTATGAATGACAGCAACAAAGGAATGGAGTTTAAAAAAGGAAATCAAATGCGACATGGTATTTAGGGGTTTCCAAAGAGCCTGGCCTTATCTAATTTGAACATCAAAGGTCTGCATATTGTATGATGTATTAATAGTTGATAGTTCTAATATTTGTATAGTACTTGACACATAATTTATATTTGACACATGCATGTGGACTCCCTATATGAACCCGACTCAAGAAATAAATTTATTCCTGGTGAAGGGTCTGCTGAATGTGGACAGAATATATAATGAACAGTGACACTCTAAGCTAATATGATTTCCACAAGACCTGAAGCAATCTCTCTAGGACAAGGAAATTTGCCTCTTTAGTCCAGTGTGTCACTGACAAAAAGAAAGAAAAAGTAAAAGGGAGCAGCAGGAAATGGGAAGGAGGGGCCTATCACAAAAAGGTTTCTGGGTACAAATGTCACAATGACATCAGAGATCCCCGGCCATCAGAAAGCCTAGAATTGTCTGTGCCGCCCAAACACTAAACTTTCTCTCCCTGTGGGCCAACAATTCTGGTTCAACCCTGAGAAGAACACAGGCTAAAAACAGTTCTAAACTGACTGGTATTATTTAAACAGACTTCTCTTCCATGGGATTTTAAATTTTAACATCTTCAGCCATTTTAAACCTAATCTCTCCCTGCTTCCTCAACACAAACACACACACACACACGAAAAGGATAAGTTATAAGAAAATTGATCACAGTTAAATTACCTGATAATCTGCTGCCCTTGACAGCTGCTGATTTGCTTGCTGAACGTGCACCTCTGCATTTTCCACATTGGCTTCTATGCTATCTGTAAAATAAAACACACAAACACAAATGTGTTAAACATGGATTGATGCTCCAGTAACAAATCACTAAATTTCATTCAAGGTAAGATTAAATATGGTCATTATTCAAAGGTTAATAGTAGTATATCGTAAGGTTGAATTTTTTTAAGCTGGCTATAAGAATTATAGTATACACCTATACTATTTTTCAGGTGATCCAAACAATATAAGAGCATTTGTAGAACAGAACCTTGATCATCTTCATTACAGAGCAACTCCAGCTCTACCTGGCAACCCCTGAAAAGTACTGTCACCCTGACATTATCAAATCAGTGTCAGCACGAGAGATGTCTCAGTGTCAAACTCCACAGCTTGGTCTATGTCAAGACCAATGCACAAGAGATCAACTCTCTTCTTTCTACTGCTGAAGATTCTGTTCATCATGATAAAAACTGGTACCTTGACTTTTCAAAGAATATTATGTCCTCAGAGGGAAACAAACAAACAGAAAAACCCAAATGCTAAAACTTGATCCCTTAATCATTATGTTAGTCATTAATGTTTCTCAATTTCTTTTCCCTCTATGTCTTTGTAAATGGAATGTACTTTAAGTTACTGGAGCATAATACCTATGCTCTACTTAGTTTGTGTTCGGTAATGGCCGACTCAGTAGCAAGCATGTGACAATGTTTATTTAAGGTAAATACAGAGTGCTGAAGGCCATTTACTCTGTGGTCATCAACATACTTCTGTGCTAAAATCTAGCCCTCACCGAGGGCCCATGAAGCCTTCTCAATTGGTGGCAGTTTTTCTTCCCACCCTCCAGGGGCCTGGAGGTGGAACGGGTGTCATTTTGAAGCATGAGACCCTTTGCCCTTGTCTCTTCCTCCCTACCAGCTCTCAGCTTTAAGGCTCATGCTATCAAACTCAACCAACTCTCTTTGTTGCAGACATCTATCAATCGCATGGCCTTTTCTTCTCATTCCTTGAATATTTTAGCCTCTGACTCACTGATGCTCTCTCCAATACTTCTCTTATACATACTGGTGACTTCAGGATCCAACTGCTGACCCTTCTAACACCCTGGCCTCACAGTTCACTGACCATACTTTTTCCAAAGACAAACACCTTTCCTCACCCACCCATTTCCATGGTCACATCCCAAACCCTGACATTCCAATAACTGCAGTTGTTCCATAATCTCAATTTCAAGGGTCTCACTCTCTGATCACCACCTTCTATCTCTAGAGCTCACTCCTTCTAATTCCCTGGCTCCAACAATTTTCAACTTTCATTGATCCTACCACTTCTTCACTGTCCCTCACATATGGCATGTCCTCACTTCCCTCCTTACCCTAGCCTTAGAGTCCTTGGACAATCACTTAGCCTCAGCTTACTCTCATCCTTAGCCCCCTTGCCCCTCCACTTTAGTCATATGACAAAACCCCAACCAGTACCCATGCAGCTGATTATGGATGTAAAAAGGATTAACCGTGTTTCACTTTAAAGTCATGACTGCCAAGCAGGTCTACTTCATTTCTCTGACTTCTGAAAGACTATGTCATACTTTCTCTTCTCTCCTCAAGCTTCTCAGGCCTCCTCTGGCATTATCATTCTCAGCCCATGACCTTGATTTCCAGCTCTTTGAAGCAACAGGAACCATCAGAAGACATTTCCACACGTTTTCATGACCCTATCTACATGCAATATTTGTATGTTCTGACAACTTTCTTGTTGCCAGGAAGAACTATATACCCCGAGCAAGAGCCAACTTTTCCATTTGTGCACTTTATCACATTTCCTATCATTTAACTCAAAAACCTCAGTCCAGCAAACTTCCTCTCTCTCTTACTTATCATCAATATTTCTTTCCCTGGTAGATCACCTTCATCAATCCCATAGCTGCCATCTTAAAAACAAGCAAACCAAAAACCTCTCATTTATTCCACATCCATTTTTGCAGCTATGACTGCATTCTCTGTTTCACTTCCCCTCTTTACTCCTTGAAAGAGTTATCTATACTTGGTATCCACCACTGTTCTCCTCCCATTCTCTCTTGAGCCTACTTTTATCATGCTTTCACCTACACTATTTCACCAACACAGCTCGTATTGAGGTCACCTATGCCCTACACACTGTTAAATCCAGTAGTCAAATCTTAATCCTCATTTTTCTTGGCCTAACAGCAGCACTTGAAACAGCTGACCATCTATTGTTATGGAAGCACTTTTTTTCACTTCCCTTCTAGGACGATGCATTCATTTGGATTTCCTCCATATCACTGGCTATTCCTTAGTCTTTTTTATTTGTTCTTCTTCAACTGTCTGGGCTCTAAATCAGAGGTTAAGAAGCTTTTTCTGCAAAGAGCCAGAAAATGAATAAGCTTTGTGGGTTGTATGACCTCTGTTACAAGTATTCAGCTACCCCTTCACTGTGCAAAAGCAACCATAAACCATACATAAATGAATACATGTAGTTTGAAGACACTGTTCTAAACATTTAGAGGATCCAGGGCTAAGTCCTCAGACCCCTTCTATTCTCTACCCAGACTTAATCCCTGGATTATCTCACCCAATCTTGTGGTGTTAAATACTATGTGTACACAGATCACTCCTAAATTTAGATCCCCTGCCCAGACTTCTCCCCTGAACTCCATGTTCACTTTAATAATGTCAAGAAAACCTTCACTTGGTGTAAAGGGGCACCTCAAACTTAACATATTCAAAAATGATTGATTTATACCCATCTAAGCCTGCTCCACTTACAGATTTCCCCATCTCAGAAAACAGTAACTTCACCATCATAGTGGGCCAAGCTAAAACCTTAGCATCACCCTTAAATTAACTCTTTCTTTCACACTCATACCCAGCCAGTCAGTAAATCTTTTCGGCTGTCCACTAAAAAAATATCTGAAATCCATGAACTTCTCACCATCCCTCTAGTTCCATCCTAATCCAAGCCAACAAGATTGAGCATCTGGATGACTGCAATAGCCTTTTAGGTGACCTCCTTGCTTTTGGTCTTTTTCCAGCAGCCAAGTGAGTCTTTCGAAACTGAAGCAGGGTTATAGCACTCTTCTGCTCAAATCCTCCTTGGCTTCTCATTCGTTTGTAAAAACTGAAATCTTCCTACATGACATCATCCCCTGCACTTGGACATGATCTCCATCTCCTTCTTGCTCATTAAAAATGTCAGGTATGCTTCTGCCTCAAGGCCTTTGTACTCGCTGTTCTCTCTCCCTGGAACACTTTCTCTTACTTGCTCCCTTAAATCTACCAAGGGTTTACTAAAATGTTACCTATCAGTAAGGACATACCTAACTACCCTGTGTCAAGCAGCAACAATTTCCACCCCTAGCAGTCCCATCCCTCTACCCTGGCCTTATTTTCTCCATAGCACTTATCACCATTTACTTGCTTTTCTCGCCTTTTTAAAAAATTGTCTTTCCTCCCATTATAAGATCAATTGAGATAGGGTATTTTATCTGTTATTTAATTTCAGCTGAATCTCCAATGCCTAGATTTGTGTCTGGACATAGTAGCCACTCAACATATTTCGGATGATGAATAAATTGGTTTTTGAAATTTTACCCTGTGATCTACTGGGGATACAGAGGACGGTAAGAATGGATAAAAAATAGTTACACTGAAGTAAAGGTGCAAATATTTCAGTTGGACCAAATTCAGAAAATATACTAAAAGCATCTTTAGACATACCAATACATAGCTCCAGACTTCAAGATGGTCAGGATCCTGATGAATGTTAACAACTACACCCTAATTGAAATGCTATTACATTCAATACTTAAGGGATTCTTAGCAACTTTAGAAAAGAAAATCACTTCTAAAAAGAATTCCTAACTTCTATGTAATACTACTAAATTCATCTACCAAAAAGCTATTAAAATGAATGATTAGGCAAATGTCTACCTATTCCCTAATACCTAAAAGACAAGATGTCATGCACAGTTACATATACCACAAGTTTCCCCAAAAGTGCTTAGCATGATGACAAATAAATTGGAGTAAGACTAAAACCAGAGGCCCTGGAAATAAGCTGGAATAATGTTTCATGGTGCCTTCCATGGTCTTGGCAGCAATAGGCCCTGATTAAATTTGGGCTTCTGAAATAAATGAAGCTGGTTATTTCAACCAGCACGAGTTAAAAATGAGATCTGTTTTAGATAATGCCAAGGGTGATGCTTACTGTGTTTTACAGACCATGCTTTTGGTTCCAGGGAAACCAAAAAAGGGACAGAAAGTGGTTACTCTTCTGTGAGAAAGTTACAGCAGGTAAAGTGCATGTAGCTTGCTCTCACCTCCAAAATCTAAGTCAGCAGGTCTTACCTATTACATCTCCTTGTTCATGAATCATCATTCCCAAATCTTTAAATATTTCATTAATATCCATAATATCAGCCTAAGAGAAAACGCATATATTATTATAATCAGAAATTCAGTCCCCATTCCACAAAAGAGGAAAAATTTTAAAAACCCAAACCACTACTCACACATGGGTGAGCATGCATCTATAATACATAAATACAATACATAAACTTTGGAAATATCAGGAAAATATTTGACAATAATTAAGAAGAATTTGAACAATAGCCACCAGTTCTCTAAAATAAGTTTGTGGCATTAAAAATACCAAGTGAGCGAGGCAGGATGGAAATGAATGGAAATGAAGGATCTATAATAGAGAAGAGCCATGGATTGCTGAGTTCATTTTATACAACCTGATAGTTTTGTTATCACAAGCAGTATCTACTTACAAGGGTATAAAATATTCTTAGCACGTATTTCTAGTAAAATTTACACATCAATTTGACAATTTAAAATAATAAAACATTAGGTGTAAATTTAAAGTCTCACTTTAATAATCTGAACATGCAGTGGATTAGTGAAATGTCACTACTGAATAAAGAAGTTATAAACTTGGTGATTAAAGAAAATATAAATTTACTTTTCTTCAATGACACAATTAACTGCTTCATAAAGTTTTTATAAGGACTAAATGAGATAATTAACATAAAGAATTCATCCCACAGTGCCTGGCACATGGAAGGTCTTCAATAAATTGTAGCCATTGTTAGCTATTATTAGCCTTCTTTCTAGGAACTAAGTAGGTTCCATAAGAACTATGACTTAATAAATCCTTTAGATCTCTTTGATGTCATAAACATAGTAAAGAGAAATAAAATTCTTTGAAGGCCTTATAAAAGGTCTTACTCATGCAGGTATGATGTGTATCATGTGCTCTGGGAAGACATCCAGACTCTCGGACAGACATTTATCTCTACACTGGTATTTTCTCAATACTAAGGTGGTCCATAGATGGCTTGATATAACAATAATAATTTTTAAAAAGCTGCAGTAGGAGGGAGTATGATCCTTCGTCCTAGCACAAACAGTAAGGACAATATTATTTTTTTAAAAAAGGAATTATTCCAACTCATACATTAAAAATGCTACCAAACTGATACACTAATTTTCTTTCTCTGGGCCAGACATGGTGGCTCACATCTATAATCCTAGTACTTTAGGAGGCCAAGGCAGGCAGATCACTTGAGACCAGGAGTTTGAGAACAGCCTGGCCAACATGGTGAAACCCTTTCTCTGCTAAAAGTACAAAAAATTAGCCGGGTGGGGTGACACGTGCCTGTAATCCCAGCTACTCGGCAAGCTGAGGCACAAGAATCGCTTGAAGCTGGGAGGCGGAGGTTGCAGTGAGCCGAGATCGCACCACTGCACTCCAGCCTGGGTGACAGAGGGAGACTGTCTCAAAAAGAAAACAAAATTTTTCTGTCTCATGCATTCTCCCAGCATTACCTAAGCATCTTGAGAACAAACTCACTAAGACCAGAGCAGCAGCCCAAGTCTACAATGTAAGCCTTACTTCAAGTTGCCTGATAGAAGATTCTCTCTCATGAATAAGACGGAGGTCATCCTCTGTAATTTCTTCATCCTGCACCTGCACTTGAGGTTGAGTTTGGCTAACAGAAAAAAATGAATGTGGAAAAAAACAAAGATTGGTATTCAAAACAATGGGACTCATTTCCTGTTTAAGATATATTCATTAAATAGGATATTTTATTCTCCAAAGTCACAGAACTACTCAAAAAAATTCTAAGAATATAACAGATATATTAATAAAATTTTATTCATTTTTCATTTCACATATCATTTTAGCTAATGTGAGTTTAGAGTTATTACTTAATTATTGGAAGCTGTATTTGTCAACTGGGTATTTCTTCTCAGCTGATTTAAACCTCATATAAGGGAATGTCTATATTAATAATTAAGTCCATAAACATTTATTTGGAAAATTTTATATATTTTGTAATAAATACTTTATAATTACTTAAAATTTTTTTCAAATTTACTCTGTTTTCAACATATAAACAACTTAGGATATTTATGATATAATATATTGAAAGCTTTAATTCTGTTCCAGGGACCTTAATGTATAAACTTTGAAAAATTACCTTTTGATCTGTAAAATGTTTTGTATTTCTTACCTTTCCCAGGATACAAGATTCCTTTCTTTTGAGCTGTCCTCAGGAAAACTGCCCTGAATAATTTAGTAACAGGATGGAATGAGAAGGGGCAAAAAAAAGCAAAAATGAGAAAAAATAAACACTCATATTTTCCCTTATAATAAACTAAACTGATTTATGTACGTGTCTGTGTGTGCGTGTGTGCGTGTGCGTGTGTGTGTGTGTGTGTGTGTGTGTGTGTGTAGAGACAGAGAGAAAGAAGTTCTTGTTCTAATTTTTCAGGTCAACTGCTTCAAGTAATAATATAATTATAAGTAATTTTATATTCTAAGTAGACAAGAAAGGAATTCACTAAATATTCTCAAGGATCAAATAAGTATTATTTAGTTAAAGCTTAATGTAGTCTTGGAATCCATATGTTAATGAATAAGAAAATAACTCATGATAGTTTCTAAGGGAATTTAAAATTAGATTAATTCAAAATTCTATTGTAAAGCTTCCTTTCATTTATTTTCTCCAGGCTCATGTTCATTTTCAATATTGATACAACATACTTGCGCCATTCATCTCCGTCATCTTGGTATAATCCAGGAGGAAAGTGCTTTCTACACTAGCGTGTACACAAGCAGAAAGCTTCAGTACCAAGACGATGTGAGAATACTACTCAGGATTTGATCCCTAATCTTTTTTGACAAAATATGTCTCTATATTTTTATATACTCTGTAATCTTCTGTACTATGACACAAAAAATAACCACCGTAATACAAAATTATCATCCTTTTCTAAAAATGGAGCAGAAAAGCATAAAAATAAATATTCAAGAGCTGATTTCCAAGATATTCACAGATCTTTATGACTTAAAAAATTATGCTACTATAGACTTTTATGGGACCCTTAGCAAGTAACCATGTTCATTTCTAGAATGTCTTTTAAAATACTTACAGACACTCTGGAACTGGCTCTTACTCGAGCAACAAACTCTTTCTCTCGCTCAGCAGCCTGCCTCTGGACCTTCTGGAAGTTTGTCAGTGATGTTGTGAACTCTGCCACTAAGCGATCCTTCTGTATTTTCCTTTGACGCTAGAGGAAAGAGAAGAAAAAGCCAACTAGAATCTAGCTGTCAAGTTCAACTGAATTTGCGGTAGTTGGCTCTTTATTTAACCCTGAAGTTTTCACTTACTCCCCAATTACAGGGCCTTACAGATTAACTCTCAGTAACATTCTGATAGTATGTCAAATACTGTGCATATTTAACTTGAGGCAAAAGACCCATTATGCTGGATTTCTCACCTCAGGTTTTCACACTGCTAAAAACTAGCTTATTATTTTGAGGCTATTTTAAAGTAATTCTTTTTCAGGCAAATAAAGCCTTATACTTTTAGCTAAGTAATAACTTCCATTAAATAAGCAGGGAAATAAATATGTGCCCCCAGGACACCTCACATCTTGAATGAGCCTGCATGTTCCACGCAGTCAGCCCCGGAAGGCCAGGAAATAATTACTCAGGAAGCATTTTCTGAGAACTTACTTAATTATGGGTCAGGGCAAATGCATGGAAATAATTTTTGCTTTATTGAACCACAGGATACTACTTGAGCAATTAAATATAGTTTTGTGTTCTGTGAACTAATCTCAAACAGAATTATTTTTGATTTCCTTTCTAGCATCATTTCCTTTCTAGCGTAACAGTTCAAAGATCCTATAGTGCACTGGGTTTTTTTCACATTCAATACATCAACAATGTGTCTTAAAGCTTGATACCTGTTCACTGGGGGTGGTGGGCAGAGATCCAAACTCTTTAATGTACTTATCTGTTTCTTTGGCAAGCTGGTTAGTATACTGCTGCTTCTGTTGCCTAAAGTGAGAAAACACGCATTACAGCCAAAGGACTAATATACTTCTTTAAGCTTCAACTCTGCCTTTTGAATCAACACTGATAAACAGTTGTACAAAAATTGCCTTTTCATAAACTGGCTCTCAACTTTCTCTATCAAAAAAAATTTCATATCCTATTCTTTGATAAATAATGAGCAAATATTACATGTCAGGTTCTTCACTCACACAGCGTAGGCAAGCTTAGAGAAATCAATTCAACGGCCATTTAGAAACACAGATGACTCGAATCAGAGGGAACCTGAAGGAGAGACTGTTACATGTCTGATCCTTTATGTTTGAGATACTGGGGATGTGGAAGCCCTTTATCTGCATCTCACACCTGGAAGGTCAGGTAAGCAAGAAAAGATTTGTTACCTTAGACTTTGCCCAGTTCCCAGATCTAGTTATATCTGGCCTCTCTTATTTCTCTATGTGAACATGTATATGCTATAGATACTTAAAAAAGGGGGGGGGGAGGGGCCAGGCACGCTGGCTCACACCTGTCATCCCAACACTTTGAGAGGCTGAGGCAGGCGGATCACTTGAGGCCAGGAATTTGAGAACTGCCTGGCCAACGTGGCGAAACCCCATCTCTACCAAAAATAACAAAAATTAGGTAGGTGTGGTGGAGCATGCCTGTGATCCCTGCTACTTGGGAGGCTGAGGCAGGAGAATCACTTGAACATGGGAGGTGGAGGATGCAATGAGCTGAGATTGCACCACTGCACTCCAGCCTGAGCAACAGAGGAAAACTCTTGTCTCAAAAAATAAAAAGGAAAGAGGCAATATTGGTACAAATTTACTATTATTTAAGTTTACGCTGGAAAAAATAGTGGCATTTCCTTGTAAAGGGAAAGAACACAATAAATAAAAGAAGTAATTATAGTCATCCCTCAGTATCTGCAGATTGGTTCCAGGACCCCTGTGGATACCAAAATCCGTTGATGCTCAAGTCCCTGATATAAAAAGGTATAGCATTTGCATATAACCTATGCATATCCTCCCATATCTTTAAATCATCTCGATTATTTATAATACCCAATACAATAATGTAAATGCTATGTAAATAGTTGCTATATTTTATAGTTCAGTTTTTTTTATTATTGTGTTGTTTTTTTTTCTCGAATATTTTTGACCTGCAGTTGGTTGAATCTGGGGATATATAATCTATGTAGTCAGAGTGCTGACTACATATCCATATTTTATCTAGCTATCTTATAAATTGAAAAGATTTCCAACTTAAAAACATGACACTAAAAAAAAGCTCATATTAATTGTGATGTTTTACAAATCACAACATCAGTACCTCTTATATATTTCATCTCATTTTAAATATGGTCTGGTCACACTTAGGGTCCTTTAAAATAATGAGATATTGTATAAGAATATGCTTAAGAATAGGGATCTGTATTTGACTGACAAAAGGTAATTAAAATCTATTTCTATCTCTATTTACCAAATACCCTATCTTTAATGCATTTTTGTAAATCTCTGGAAATCATAATATAGTCAAAGTTTTAAAAAGAAGACCTTAGGTTGGACATGGTGGCTCATGCCTGTAATCACAGCACTCTGGGAGGGTGAGGTGGGTGGACTGTCTGAGCCCAGAATTGAAGACCAGTGCCGGCAACATGGCAAAACACCATCTCTACAAAAAATACAAAAATTAGCCAGGCATGGTGGATGTGCCTGTATTCCCAGCTACACAGTAGGCTGAGGTGGGAGAATCGATTGAGCCTAGGAGGTCCAGGCTGCAGTGAACTGTGATAATGTCACTGCACTCCAGCCTGGGTGACAGCATGAGATCCTGTCTCAAAAAAAAAAAAAAAAAAAATCCTTAGTGACTACGGATATATATTCAGAATCTTCATTATTAACTCTATCAAAATATTAGAACTTTTATGAATTATGTACTTCTATTCCATTTTACTTTAGTTTAATGAATTGTGGTTTATTATTTAGATTTGTAGCATTTTTACCATTCTGACACTTACCAACTGTGGAAAAATAAAATATAAATTAGAGATAATCGTAAGTCCTTCAAATTGTACTTCCTAAAAATATGAATTCCTATTACCTATCTTTTAATATCGTCCTCTTTGCAGTTTTCCCTCTATAGTTAATGTTGTTTAGAAGTATTGCTTACTAGATACATGTGACTTGAAATTTACAGCTGTAACAGTACTGAAATAAAATTTAAGAGTTAAGTTCTAAATGACATTGGGTAACTCGTTAAACCCGTAAGAGACATGAACAAAATGGAAACAGTTCTTTTGGTCTATTTCTCTTACTCCAATTCTGTAAGGTTTAAATGATAAAATATGTAAAAATACTCTGTAAAATCCACAACATACCACAGACAAAATATTATCACTATGACTGCTGGTCTTCTAACAGCATATTAATTTACTGGAATATGTACTATATAATTCATTATAACTTTTTTTTAAACGGAAGCTAATGCTCTCTGAAATTCAAGGAGGTAGGTATAAACTTGTGGGGAGACAGCTCACGTAGCTGGTTATGTATTGGATCTAAACCAAATAAAACTCTGGTGACTGCGGAGATTTTTAGCTATGGAAAGTAAATCACATAAATTGAGATACTACAGTATAATTTTTCAACAGCTGTCAAAAACAACCTACCTAAAAACTGTAAGAAATGCAACTAAAGAAATTCTGCTTTGATAGGGAAAACCTATCAAGGAATTTTTTTTTTTTTTTTTTTTTTTAAGACAGAGTCTTGCTCAGTCGCCCAGGCTGAAGTGCAGTGGTGTGATCTCGGCTCACTGCAACCTCTGCCACCCGGGTTCAAGAGATTCACCTGCCTCAGGCTCCTGAGTAGCTGGGACTACAGAAGCCCACCACCACGCCTGGCTAATTTTTTTATTTTCAGTAGAGACGGGGTTTCACCATATTGGCCAGGCTGGTCTCGAACTCCTGAACTTGTGATCCGCCCACCTCAGCCTTCCAGATCTTTAATATAAAAACACCTGCCTACTCCAGACAGGGAAAAATCTACACAAAAGCTTGGTACAAATGTATGGATAAGGTAGCAGAAAAACTCCATTGTTTTTCCATTTTTTCCTCCAGTAAACATAATACTACATACTGTAAAAGCAACAGAATAATAGCAATAGAGTTTTTTCTTTCTCTTTTATTTATTTAACTAGATACTTACAACTGTTGCCTCAATTCAGGTGAATCTTGAGGTGTTCCAAGTTGATTCAGAGTTCTTTGTATTTCCACAGCTATTATAATAGAAAATTCATGTATTAATTGTCACAAAAGTTAAGGTAACAGAAACAAAGAGTTAAAAATTAATATGTACAAGCAATTGGGCAGTTGAAAAGAGACAGAAAAACAAAGATGAAAATACAAAATATTAACTGGAAAAAAGAATAACTAAATGGTTTACTTAAATCTAATTAGTAACAAAAATTTTCAAGAGGAAATTGTGTGAGAATGTTAACTTGTGAAAATGCACTTATGACCCAAAAATACTATCTTCTTCCTTATCCCATCAGGATATTAAGTAAATACAAGGTCACACAGACTTTAACACTAATAGCATAAAAACTGTGAGGAAAATAAGTAACAATTACATATTTCATTAGAATATAATATAAATAAGTGTTAATAAATGAGAGAGGAATAGAATTAGAAAAAATCATTTTTCAATTATCCATGTAATAACTGATTTCAGCAAGATCATCAAAAAATGCTAAAATCACAGGACATTCACACAACTTAAATTACCACCACACAGATGACATTAATTATAAAAGATATAACTTTATCATATATAAATCTGTTGTCTGAAAACAAATGACCAAATTTAGCAGTGAGAATGGAAAAAACTGACATTATGAACCTTGTGGCATGCTGCAGCGAGAAAGTCACAATATGATCTGAGGATTTTTCTTGCCAAAATATTTAACATGAATCTAATCACAAAAAGAAATTAGACCAGTCTAGACTGTGGGACAATCTACGAGATAACTTGCCTGGGCGTTTAAAGACGTCAATGTCACAAAAGGGAAAAAAAAAGTTGACAAAGACAGAGGTGCTTTCTAAATTAAGGAATTAAAATACCCAAAAGACACTGTATGATTTTTGACTGGATTCTGAATCAGGAAAAAAGCAAGCACTATAAAGAAAATCATAGGGACAATTGGAGAAATTTGAATACAGAAAGTAAAAAACACATTAAACAAAAGTTGAAAAATGCCCACAACTGGTAAATCCAGGTGAAAGGTTCATTGTACTATATACTTATATATATATTTTGTGAGGTTTAGAAAAGATTTTAAAATAAAAAGTCCAGGGCTTAAAAGTCATGTTAAACTCACAATCCGGAAGTCTATGACTATTGCAATTTTTTAAAAAAAGGCTCTACACAAAAGGGGAGGACCTACAGTTTTATGTATGTGGGGACATAAATAAAATGTCATGGTACATAAATAAAACGTCAAGTAGAAATAAGCTGAAAATCCAAAGAACTCTTAACAATCTAACCCCCTCATTCTTTTTATTTAAATGAGTGGTTTACTTATATAGCTTAAATGCTTTAAAAATATTCATTATTTACATGCTCAAGGGAATGATAAAGTATTACAAAATGCAGGATAAGTTTTGGTCACCGCAAATGATGTAATAAATACTGCTTTTAAGTGAAAGCTGAAAAACAGAAACACTAGAGAAGAATCAAAGCATATAGCAACTCTTAGCGTTTGGCTAATTTAATAGGAATTTATTTTAGCTTTTTGGGGGTTGATTTTTCCTTTCATAAGACAAACAAATTTTGTTTGCCGTGTTTAACTTATGGCTGCTTATAATTAGCTATATATTCCCTCTCAACCTCAACAGATTTTCTTGAACTGCCTTATAGGGGCTTTATTTTCTTAAGCGTATTGATAATACAAACTGTAGTATGGACATCAATAGACTATTGGCAGGTATTTATCTCAACTCTAAAGCGTTATTGTTCTTTAGGAAAAAATCATAGCAAGTGAGAAAAAATAAATTATTTAATAAATGACACCAGGAAAAATGACTAACCATTTGGGCAGGGGAGAAAGAACCCTACCTCCCAGCATATAGCAAAATACATTTTTAATAAACCATTAATTTAAATAGTAAAATTGAAAATATTAAACTGCTCTAAGAAATATAAATGTTTTTATTATATGATCTTATACATGATCTTGGAGTAAGAGATATAAAATATTAGCTAAGCATGACACAAAACTAAAATCCACAGAGGAAAATATTGACAAATTTGACTACATAAAATAACTTGGTTAAATGTTATATAAAAAATGTGTACATATATCACAAGTATATATGTAAGTGTGTGTTCATATACACACGGGAGACAGTAACTGAAGGTTATGATGAGGAAAGAGGTTAAACTACAATGGTAATTATTTTTGGTAACAGAACAACAGCCCAGTAAAAAATGGACAAAGGTTATAATCTTGCAATTTACAAAAGGCAAATGTGTACATAACAAAACTTCAACTTCACTGATAATTAAACTTTTACATTTCTGATTGGTAAAAATTATGAAAAGCAGTTGAGAATATAATTACAATCAAAGGCCTTAAAAACAAAAGGTAAAGACTACATAATATATAAGAAAGAGGGAGCAATAGTCAATAACTACAAATAATTTAGAAAATGTCAGACAATCCAGTAGAAAAATGGGCCAAGACACGTGTATATCTATACAACAAACATGCACGTTCTGTACATGTATCCCAGAACTTAAAGTATAATAAAAAAAAGAAAAATGGGCCAAGAATAGGAACTTTAATATTCATGAATAAACTGAATAGCAAAAAAAGGACCGAAATGCATATCAATTTTGCAAAGTACAAACAAGTACACCACATGAATGCTATATAAAATTACTCAGCCAATTAAAGAATTGAGTAGAAATGGATTCTGACAGGCCCATGGGAGCCTAGTTCCACCATGTGGTAATTTCCGGTTTCTGAACAGATATACTGAGCAACCCCCAGTTCTCACTCATACTCCCTGAGTAAGGGCTCTTATGGAAGGAAGAAATCATTGGAAGCCCCTGGGGACCCACTCTAATAAAAAAATAAAACCAAGGGCATTATCTATTCCCTGGGAATTACTCAGAAATGCCACCATCAAGGACAGAAAGAGCAGGGAGTGGAGATGCCTCTCATTCCCATTTAACCGGCCTATCTGGAGGATGCAGAAGGCTAATGCTCATGATAACTAGCAAAAGCTTATTCAGGTGGTGACTCCAACTGCAATGTTCCTCAAAATGTGATGGATTTACTACAACAGAGCATCACAATCTCTAGCAACTTGTATATACCTGCTTATATGGCAAATACTTTTTGCTCTACCCTAAAGGACAGAGAACATGAGAA
This sequence comes from Pan paniscus, assembly GCF_029289425.2. Taxonomy (NCBI): domain Eukaryota; kingdom Metazoa; phylum Chordata; class Mammalia; order Primates; family Hominidae; genus Pan; species Pan paniscus. The sequence goes on from NC_073254.2 coordinate 152,461,311, forward strand.
AGGATTTGCTATCAATGGGATGGGACATCAGCGAGCCTTCACAGGCTTATCTCACGGTTATGCACACTGTCTATCTTTGTACTACAATTTCATTGTCAAGGATACGGATCATCTCCTCCTACAGGACACTACATTAGTCCAATACACTGGTTACATCTGCTTTTAGGACCAGAAAAGCAGGAGGCAACATGTACTCTTAGATGCCTGCAAAGCATAAGTAAGCCAGCAGGTAGAAAATAAATCCATGAAAATACAGGGCAGTGTTTCCTCAGTGAAAAATCTTGGTGAATTAATCTGTAGATAACTGGCATACTTCTGCAAAGTGCTTTTCTTTGTAGCCTCAAGTACAAATGAGAAACAGACTTTTTATGCTGCTTCCACCCTTTACTGAATGACCCAAAGGTTACCAGCTTTAGCTTCAACTCCCAAAAAGAAAAGACCATCCAGCGAGTTCAAGTGGTGGTATAAGCAGATCTACAACTTGGCTTTAATGACCCAGCTGATGCAACGGTACACCAAGCCTGTGCAATTTCAGGGCACCGAAGAAAACTAGTAGCAAATCCCAATAGGAAAAACACAGGGGTCCCCTAGAATGTTGGAGCAAAACCTTCCTTTTGAGACTTGTTCTGGCCTTGCTACTGAGCCCTGGATAGAATAAACAATGGTACAAGGTAACCAAGTGACTCTAGCTGTTCACCATGAATTGTGTCTTGTTGGTACAGCCTTTCTACATTTTGCTCTACATATGTCAGTCAGCCTATCCCTCACCCCAACTCCTGAAGCACTTGTTCAGTGAAATAATAAACTAGCAATGGCTGTCAGAACAAAAGCCACATATAGACTCAACAATATGGATTTCCCCTTACTCAGACTGACATGACCATGGGTATTGCCATACACCAATTTGCAGCAATAGCAATCTCATGTTATACTCTATTAAATCATTTTTGTTTGATTTTTTGTATTAATTTTTTCATTCATCCTTTGGACTTCCCAGATGCACATCCATATGCTCTACAGAGATGATTTTACCCATTTTATTTTCTATGGCTAATTATCTTTACAAACACTTTCAATAACGTGCTAATTTAAAAATAAAAAGTAAACTAGTGATGTGCCGTTGTTGAGGGTTGACCCAACTAGCTGCTCCTTCCATCTTGGAGGAGGCAGAATTTTATATTCACTTCAATGGTATTACTCTGGGTTCTGTTATGCATTCTCTAAGCACCCACTGTGTCCCCTGCGGCCCGTCCCCACTCCCCCCACCCCATGCTTCTACCAGACTCCTAATCCACCTATTAGTCACAATCAAGGTGTTCCACACACCGATGCTTCTGATCAAGAAATTACAGAGAAAAAAAATTAACGGTGTTCCAAGGACAATGGGATTCACTGCTCTGCCATGTATTCTGTTATCTAGAAGCTGCTGGACTTCTAGAATGTTTACGGCCTACTGAGACTCAATCCTGGCACCACCTGGGAGACAAGCATCTTGGGAAACTGAAGTGCTGTCCTATAGGATCCTTATGGTCTCAAAGAACCACCACTCCAGGGTGCTGTTTCACCTACAGCCAGAAAGAAACTTGGATTTGGGAAGTAACAGGTCGAAGTAAAGTCCAATATTTCACGATTACACCTAATCATCCATTTGTACAATTTTTTCCATCTCTCAAGGTGACTTAGAGACAACATCCAAGGGAGGAAAACAATCATGTTTTCAAGACTACAACTGGTCATTTAGGGCCAAGGCAGTATGTTGATTGAGGTAATTATTAAGCGGAATTTGAGTTATGCTCATACACAAGTAAAAGGGAGATGAACTGGAGGGGGCCTGATAATACTGCCATCTTCAATCATAAAAGTGAGTACCACATAGCCTGTGAGCAGGAGCAACAAGGACCCAGGGCTGAAAATCTGGGTTATCCCAAACAGCTGAGGTGCTGAAAGAAGGCAAGAGGAAAGTGGAATGGTTATTATAACAGGAAAATAGTAATACAAACTGCAGCCTGTGATCAGTTGTAGAGTGATAACTTAGCACCTGCCAGTATTCTTTTTCTTGCTCTGCAATGTATATATTTAGATATATTAACTGTTCGTCTCCTTCCCTATTTCCTCCACTGTTATATATAGAATGTACCATTTGTGGTTACTCTGAGACACTGTTCCACAGGCTAAGGAATACTGCTGTTCAGTTTTGCTGAAAGAGGAGGAGCACACAGGAAATCACCCCCTAAATTTGACATTGGCTACAGGAACTGAATAGACCTCAGTTTTATCCCTTCTGTGGAAATGGGAAAGGAGTTCTCGTTGCATGAGGGATAGCAGCAGTGTGTCACGCAAGAGCTTTTGTTTTTAAGCTTAGGTATGAAAAAAGGAAGCATGTTCACTGTAGAAAACAAAAGGGATCAATTATAGTGAAATTTATTTTGGGCCACCTAATACCCAAAACTACTATTAGATTGGGATCTTTTTGGTTATAATATTATGACCACTGAGAAGTAGCACCACAGAGCCAATCTTTGGAGGGGGAAAAAAACTGGTTGCTAAAGCAACAAAACTGTTTTAAGATTCTTTGAACATTGCTTACCTTCATTATAATACAGGTGATTAATAATGAAAGTATTAGTCACTATCACTAACAATCTAGTTATAATCAAAAGCTACATTTACTCTGTGCTTTTGGTTTTGTAGATTTAGGTTTTATAGATACTGAAATTTCTTAAAAATCAAAGGCTCTGGCTAACAACCTCCTTGTCACTCTGAAACAATTTTTTAAGATAATACAATGTCTCATAAAATGAAGCCTCTCAGAAAACAACCATTATGTTATTGCCTAATAGAATGCATTTAACTAATGAGAGCTTCTCATGAACAGAAATGGAAGACAAGGCCCCCTACACTTATGCAGCATACAAACTAGAAAAGGACAAAAAAACAAAACAAAAGTACAAACACCATATAAACTCAAAGAGGGAGCAGCAGCAACAAATGCTATAACAATGTTTCAAACAATGACCTATAATATGTGTGTTCTATTGGAGGACAATCCAAAAAGCTGTAATGAAGGTGGCATTTGTAATGGTTTGAAGGGTAAGAAATAGGACATTTCAGTTTGGAGATTCAAACCTCTAATATCATACTCAGACATACACTGAAATGATCAGAATACCTATTAGTCACCCTAACTAGAAGGCAAACTTCTTGAAGGCAAGGCCCAAGTTTTATTCATTTTGGTTTTTCCAGAATTTATCATATTGTTGACCCTCAATGAATAGTTTTATGAGTGAACCATAAAAAGAATACTGGAAAGATCAAAACTTACGTTAAGAAATAATACGTATTTCTAAAACATACAGCATAAATAAATGGAGAATTAAGAAAGGTAGTTATGCCCATTTATTATTCATTCATTGATTCACTCGACATTTACTGGGCATCTGCTACGTACCAGGCACAGCGAGAGGGCTTCTGAACGTCAACATTAATTTGGTTGTATTCCTTTAAATTGAGCAGGTCTACACTTGAGGATCAATTAAAGGCATCATCTGATCAGGTGATAAAGGGCTTATAGGAACATAAATCTGAAACTACTAAATCAAATTTGGAAAAAATATTACACGGTATTAGTTCAATCCTATTTTATAAACAAAGAAGTTGAGAACCAGACAGAATAACTAACTTGTTCCAAAAACTATAGCTATTTAGTAGAAGAGCCAGGGTTAGAATGTAGATTTCTTGGTTTTCAAAAAACTTTTTTCAATATGCTAAAAGGACTGAAAGTAAAAGATGTTAAAACACATTATTTCATAATCCAGGTGTGTGACAGTTGACAAAGCAAACAAAGAAAAAATAAGTGTGTCTAGATTGAAGAAGTAATTTGAAGGAGTTGAATTGAGATGTTAGATGTTTCCAGCAGTGCTCAAAGTAAGTTTAGGTCTGGCAGTGGATCACAAGGATCCTTCTTCCCAGCTGAAAGTGATCAAGGAAGAAACGCCTGCTCTTTCTCCGGGTTTTATGAACTGCCAAGATTCCACAGACTTGATTTTATATACTACTAGCATTAGCCTCCTACACCAGGGTCAACAAATTATGGCCCGTAGAGCCTGAAACCTGGTTTTGTACAGACTTCCAAGCTAAGAACTGTTGCTACAGTTTTAAAGGGTTAACAAAAAAGAAAAAAAAAAAAAGAAAATGAAAGAAAGTCTAAAAGAATCTGCCCTTTACAGGGAAAGTTGGCCAGTCTTTGTCCTCAGTTATTAAAAATTACTAAAACCTTGTATTTAAAAACTCAACTTGGCATGTTATTTGAATGTACTGTCATCCTTCACTATCCCTAGAGGATTGGTTCCATGCTTCCCTCCATCCACCTCCCAAAGACAACAAAATCTGCAGATGCTCAAGTTTCTAATATAAAATGGCATAGTATTTGCATATAACCTATGCACATCCTCCTGGAAATCATCTCTACACTACTTACAATACCTAATATAAAATAAATGCTATGTAAATTGTTATAGTGTACTGTGTTTTATTTTTAAAATTTTTCTGAATATTTTTGTTCCATGGTTGGTTGAATCCATGCAGAATCCATGGAAAAGGAGGGCCTACTGCAGTCACTGCATTAAGTCTATCTAGTAAAATATTTAACAATGTTACAAAATTTCCATTGAACATGCATGTACACTGAGTTGAAGTTCTTTGATTCTCAGAATATGCTATTCACCCATCATAGGTGCTGGCTTGAGTACCTCATTTTCATCTGCTGCTCTTATACTAATTTAGAAACAAAACACTTTTTCATTCTTTTGGATGAGCATTTTTATAGCATATTTGCTGCAAAAATATTGTTAGCACTCTATCATGTTATTACTCTCTGGTTTTTGGCTATCTCCTAAGTTCTTCCCCTTCTAGAAGGTATGGATAGTAGGATATGTGGTTCACAGGATCTTCTGCGACACCCCAATTGACCATGTTCAAAAATGCTTGAGAAAAATAAGCTTAGAGAAAGGGAGGTAAGAGGTTTCTAGTCAGATGACAAGCAGTATGGTGATCTGGAAAAATAAATAATCCTCCTACTTTCTCCCAAGTCCAGTCTGTAGGATTTCACTTCATTATCTAGCCTTAGGTGCTATGAATTTATAGGACAGTCATCTTCTATTTTGATTGGCATAGGTCCAATTAAAGAAAAAAACTCATGAAACAAGCCGCAGTTTTTCCAACCATAAAAAGAATTATTTAAGAATAAACAGTTTCTTGAAGAAAAGTTCATCTAATGCATACAGGTAGGATTAAATCAACGTGTCTCTACGAGAATACAAAGAAAAAATTATTTTTGCATTATCTACAATTTTGAACTATCTGTACCACTACTCACTTCCACAGATGTGACTTTAAAGAGTATGTTACATTTTTCATAACAGAAAAATAATACCATTTCCTACACATCCGAAAAAGATGCACTACTGGGTCATCAAAAACAAAACAGTGTCCCGTTTCTGGCTCTTCTACAGCAATGAAGATCCATTCTGTTCCACGTGGGTCTGCTGCCATCTAGTGGATTATTTAAGAAGAAAGCTTTACAGTAAAGAATAGTTTGTCATAAAATTGTAGGCTGAATTTGGTATCAGGGGCTATTAATACATAATGTTACCACCTGTCAGACTTCACCAGCAAATGGATGCTGTCTGACAACTGAGACTGGCCAGGCTGTGGCGGCATGGCAGATCAACCTAACACACACACAGAGTACCTTCAAAGAACTGTCTCCAAATAACTAAGAATAGCTATCTTCTCTTTTAGCAGAAAACATCTGTTTTCAACGTAAAATAACCAACTTGTAACAGCCAAACATAGAAAAAAAATAATGGTTAGTAAAATCCCTGGACAGGTGATTTTGAGATTCCAACACAGACTCAGACACATCACACTGAGGAAGAAGTACAATTGAAGGCTGACCAGCAAGTAGAGTTGGAGCCAGACAGCCTGATTTGGAAACCTTATCTCCCTTCTTCCTGGCTGCTGACCCTGGGCAATTTACCTAATGTCTCCAAGCTATAATTGCTTCAACAGTGAGAAAGCACCTATTTCTCAGCTGTCATAAACTTTAACCGAGAACAATATAGGTAGGCATCGTGTACTGGATATAGTAAGCGCTCAACAGAGTCTGTTGTTCTCTTGAAGGTCAGAAATGAATAATAAGAATATTCTTATTAACGTTTTTTATTTAAATGCCACTTTATTGAGGTACAACTGACAAAGTGCATAAACTATAGTTTTACAAGTTTGGACATATGTGTACATCTGTAAAACCATCATCACACTTAAGACAGTTATTAGATTCTTCACCCTCAAAAGTTTCCTTGTTGTAGTTTGCAATTTCCTCCCTCCTGCATATCTCTGTTCCTTCCTCCCTCCATCACCAAGCAATCACTAATATGCTTTCTGTTGCTTTCTGTATTTTGCATTTTCTAAAGTTTTATATAAATGTAATCACAGAGTATTTACTCATTTTTGAAAAAGGATGGTGTCTGGCTTAAGTTAGCCTAATTATTTTATGATTCATCCATGCTGTGTATATGAATAGTGCATTCCTTTTATTGCTGAGTATTCCACTGTATGATACAACACTATTGATGGACATTTGTGTTGTTTCCCGTTTTTGTCCATTACAAATAAAGCTCCTATAAGTATATGCCCTACAAGTCTTTGTATGGGCATATATTTAATTTTTGTGTGTGGATAAATAGAAGTAGAATGGCTGGATAGTATGATAGGTGTTACATTTAGCTTTCTTAAATCAGTCAAACTATTTTACAAAATGGTGCCACTTTACACTTCCACCTGCAGTGTATGAAAGCTTCTGTTCCTCTACATCCTCTCCAGCACTTGGTATGCTCCGTCTTTTAAATTTTGCCAAATAGGTTAATAGTGGTATCCGTGCTTTTAATTTGTATTTTCCTAATAACTAATGATGTTGAACATCTTTTTATGTGCTATTTGTCATCTGTATATCTTCTTTGTTGAAGTGTCTGTTCAAATAACAACACTGTCTTCTGATCCATGATCAAGGTATATCTTCCCAATTATATAAGCTTTCTTTAATTTCAGCAATATTTTGTACTGTTCAGTGTTCAAGTGTTTCACTTATATTGCCTTCTAAGTATTTCATAATGTTTGATGTTATTGTAAATGCCAGCTTTTTAAATTTCAAATTTTTATTTTGATTGCTCATTGCCAGTATAGAGAAATACAATTTATTTTTGTACACTGATCATATACTTACTAAATTGACTTTTTTATTCTAGTAGGCTTTTTTTAAATTGTAGATTCCATCAGATTTTCTACATAGACATTTATGTCTGTGAATACAAATGGTTTTAATTCTTTTTTTCCTAATGTGAAGTCCTTTTATTTGTTTATATTATCCATCTGCACTAGATGGATCCTCTAGTACAATTCTGAATAGAAGTGGTGAGGGCAGACATCCCTGTCTTGTTCCTGATCTTATAAAGGAAAGCATTCTGTCTTTCACCATTAAGTGTGACACTCTGTAAGTTTTCATAGATGATCTTTTGTCAGGTTAAAGAGCTCACTTCTACTCCTAGTTTACTGAGAATTTTTGTTAGGAATGGAAGTAGAATTTGTCAAATGCTTTTTCTGCATCTATTGAGATGATTATATAGGTTTTCTTTTTAAGTTTGTTAACATAATGAACAATATTTATTGCTCTTTCAGTATTAAACCAACCCTGAATTCCTGGGATATACTCCACTTGTTATATCCTTTTAAAATATTGGTGATTTGATTAGTTAAATTTTGTTTAAATTTTTTGCATTTATGTCATGAGATGAAATGGATGTGTAGTGTTTTTTTCTGGGTTTTTTTTTTTTTTTTTTTTTGAGACAGAGTCTTGCTCTGTCATGCCCAGCCTGGAGTGCAGTGGCGTGACCTCAGCTCACTGGAACCTCCCGCTGCCAGTTCAAGCAATTCTCCTGCCTCAGTCTCCCAAGTAGCTGGGATTACAGGTGCCCGCCACCATGCCCAGCTAATTTTTTGTACTTTTAGTAGAGACAGAGTTTCACCATATTGGCCAGGCTTGTCTTGAACTCCCGACATCAGGTGATTCGCCAGCCTCAGCCTCCCAAAGTGCTGGGATTACAGGCATGAACCACTGCACCCAGCCTAGTGTTCTCTTCTTTTACTGTCTTTATCTGGTTTCAATATAAGGATTATGCTGACCTGCTAAAACGAATTCTTCAATTTTTTGGAACACGTTGTGTACAATTAGTTAAATATTTGATAGATTACCCTAGTGAAGATATTTGAATCTGGTTCTTTGTGAGAAGGTTTTAAGTTGTAATTTCAATTTCTTGATATAGAGCTAGGCAGGTTACTGACTTCTTTTTGAGTGAACTTTGATAATTTGTGTCTATCAAGGAATTTATCCATTTCATCTAAGATGTCAACTTTATTGTCATAAAGTTGTTTATAATACTATCTTAATTGCAGCCATAAAAAAAATGAGTTCATGTCCTTTGCAAGGATATGGATGAAGCTGGAAACCATCACTTTCAGCAAACTAACACAGGAACAGAAAAGCAAACACTGCATGTTCTCACTCATAAGTGGGAGTTGAACAATGAGAACACATGGACACAGGGAGGGGAACATCACACACCAGGGCCTGTCAGGGGATGGGGAGCAGGGGAGGGAGAGCATTAGGACAAATACCTGATGCATGTGGGACTTAAAACCTAGATGATGGGTTAGTAGGTGCAGCAAACCACCATGGCACATGTATACCTATGTAACAACCCTGCACGTTCTGCACATGTATCCCAGAGCTTAAAGTGAAATACATAAAATAAAAACCATTTCAAAGGAAAAAACCTTTAAATATATGATAGATTCTGTAATGTACAGAATATATGTAAATATGTATAGATTTTTACATATAAAATATGTAGAATTTACAATATATCATCTCTCTCATTCCTGATATTAGTAATTTGTTTCTTCTATTTTTTTTCATGTTCAGTCTGGTTAGAGGTTTATCAGTTCTACTGATCTCAAAGAAATAGCTTTCGGTTTCATTGATTTTTTTTCTCCCTTCGATTTCCACTATGATTTGTATTTCCTTTGTTCTGCTGACTTTGCAATTTCGGTTGTTTTTTCTAAATTTCTTAGGGTGAAAACTGACGTCATGATTTGAGACCTGTCTTCTTTTCTAATACAGGTGTTTAGTGCTCCCTTAAGTACTGAGTTAATACCATCCAACAAATTCTGATATGTGATGCTTTCATTTACGTTCAGTTCAGAATATTTTCCAATTCCTCTTTTTGGCTTTCTCTTTGATCCATAGCTTATTTGAAATGTGTTTGGTTTTCAAACATTTGGGGATTTTCCAGGGATCTTTCTGTTACTGAGTTCTAATTTAATTTCACTGTATTCAAGGAATATTATCTTGTATGACTTGAATCTTTTAAAGTTTGTTGAAACTCTTGATTAATGCCAGGAATAGAGTCTATCTTAATAAATGTTCTGGGTGCACTTGAGAAAAACGTGTGTTCTGCTGTTGTTGAATAGACTGTTCTATAAGTGGCTGTCACCATCAAGGTGATTAGTACTTTGAATCTTCTGTATCCTGATTTTGTATCTACTTGTTCTATCAATTATTCAGAGAAGGGTACCGAAAGCCATAATTGTGGCTTTGTCTATTTTCCTTGCAGTTTTGTCAGTGTTTGCTCCATGCATTTTAAAACTGTCTTATGGGGGAGTTCTCAGTTTTTTTAAGTGTTCAGCTTCTCATTTACATTTCTTGACTATCTAATGTGAACCATACTTGAGTGCTAATACTTAATAATCTATGATATAATTATAAGAATTGTAGAGATGATAAATATCAATTGACATAAGATAGTTATAGCCCGTAATTGGGAGGGAGGAGTCAGCTACTATGTGCCAGTGACATGTATCTAGCAGTTGCATATAAGTGACATATTTAAAACAGGACTAGAAAAAAAAAATCTAAATATTGAAAGAAACAAACTCTGTTTTAGACTCCAATCTTTCCTCGTCTATCAAACCCTCTAGCTTTGTTAGCGGGTAGTTTGGAGTGTTAAACAAAGTGATATAGGCCAGGCGCAGTGGCTCGTGCCTGTAATCCCAGCACTTTGGGAGGCCAAGGTAAGCAGATCACTTGAGGCCAGGAGTTCGAGACCAACCTGGCCAACACGGCGAAAACCCATCTCTTCTAAAGATACAAAAATTAGCCAAGTATGGTGGCACACCCCTGTAGTCCAAGCTACTCGAGAGGCTGAAGCACAAGAATAGCTTGAACCCAGAGGAAGAGGTTGCAGTGAGCCAAGATTGTGCCACTGCACTCCAGCCTGGGTGACAGAGTGGGACTCTGTCTTAAAAAAAAAAAAAAAGGTGATATATATGTAAACATTTTAGAAATGGCATAGATCTTTGTAAGAATAAAAGTACAAGATGTTATTACTCATAAGTCTTGTACAATTAGAGTTAGGATCCAGGTTCGTTATAGGGTACAATGTGTAGAGAAAAATGTATCATTAGAAATACCCATGTCTATCTATTTTTCAAGAAAAACCAAGAAAAGTGTATTAAAATTCTAAAAAGTGTATCACAAGTAGAAAAACTTCCTGGAGAATCTGAAGGATGGCTACTAAAATAATTCTGGCTTTTCCCCTCTAGCACTAGTATATCTCATGCTCTGTCTTATGACCTGAAGAGAACACTTGTCTTCTTTGTGAGCAAAAGCACTGATCCAAACTGCAGAGACGAGAAAGGGTGGGAAGGGAGATGGAGAAGGATCTTCTAAAGGATGAGTCTCGAGGCTGGAAGCTCAATGGAGAGCATCCACCTGCAAGGCCCAACTACACTGGCTTCCTGTGCTCCCCTTCCCAGCACAGAATATCTGAAGGCATAGCCCGCTTCCACAAAGCAATCTCAAATTTACAACACACTTAATTTTCACTTTGTCATTGGTTCTCTTCCCGGATACTTTAAAGGTAGAAACGCATAAAGGTCAAATCAGTGGAAATTTGGGGGCATTTTAAAGCTATTGTAGATTAATAAAGGGTTAAATCTGAGGGCACAGTTCTTAAAAATAAAGTACAAAAACAAGTCATCTAAAATTGTATGTAAACAATAATTTGGACTTCTAGATGGCTGGAACATTACAAGCTGGGTCTTTTAGCAAATTTATTCATCCTAACATTTTTCACATGGATCTGCTCAGTTTACCTGCTCTGAGGTAGTCTGGAATCAGAAGCAACAACGGTTCCATAACAATGTGTGATTTGTGTAAGAAGCAAACAGGAAAGGACTGGGCAGTGGTGAGGCCTTGCGCCTTGCAGTTCCCCAACCCCGCTGACACATCTTTTGCCCATCATGATGAGCTTCCTTCCTGTCATCCACTCGAGGGCCCAATAATTCTCCTACTGCTCCAAAAGCAGCTGAATTGTTGTCACGAGTTCCCCTCTAGTTTACAGGCAGTGATTCCCAAACCTTTTACTTCAGTCATTTCTGATCAGTTCTAACTGCCAACACATGCTGGCAGCTGTTTCTAAAACACTGAAAATCGATTTCTGCTTCTTATAGAAACACGGTAGAAGCATGTTTCTGAATATTCCTCCTTCTTCCCTCCTCAAGGCATATTATAGAATGGGGGAGCAGGTAGAAAACCCATAAAAATTACATTTTCAGAGAAATTAACACAAAATGTGTAAATATGACCAAATTCTCAAAAACGTGTACAAACGGCCAAAAGCAACAGAAAATAGCAGGTCCTGAGCAGGAAGCCGTATGGGTGGGGTGGAGAATAACCGGGGTTGCAGAGCTCCACACTGTCACCAGCAAATCATCAGAAGAGCTGATCCCACCCGGAGTGGGAATGGGCAGAAGCAGGGCTGAGAAGCACCGGGGACTCTGCTGGAGAAGGTGGGAAAAGGAGACGCGGAACAGATTCAGGAGGCCATGGGCTGCCGACCCTACTCAAAAACCAGGTGGGGAACACCTTGGAAAGAGGTGTCTGTGCATCTTGGAGTCGATGAAGTGATTGGGATGACATCAGGGATGGAGCGGGAAGCCCTCCTACACCAGGCTAGGGGCTGAGAGGCAGAGGAGGAAAGAAACAGTCCCTCAGTGCAGTGCAGCACAGCACAGCACAGCACAGCACAGCACAGCACAGCACAGCACAGCACAGCACAGCAGAGAGAATAGAGCCCTTGAGCAGAGAAATGGGCACTTCCCTCTCCCTTCACAGGAATCTCCTGCCAGGAAAATCAAACTCATTCCATTGAAAAACAAAAAAAAAATGGGTAGAGTAACCACACAAAAGACTATTTTAAAATGTGGAAAAGAACAGTAAAACTCCCTAAAAGAACTCACAGCAGGAGAACATGTTGCCACAAAGTGAATATGGTAAAAATTATACCCCAAAATACCCACAGGATTAAAAGAAAAAAAAAAAAAACTCAATGAAGTAATCACAGTTTAAAGGAAGATCACAAAAGAACTCTTAAGAGATGGCCAGATAACATGCATGCACTGACTAACTAGAGACTGAAGGAACTCAGAAAAGAAGGACAAATTCAAAAATAAAGGCCCCATGACAAGGAGCACAATAACAGACAGACGCAGAACACATCAGGCCCCATGATCACCACCCACTGCAGGTTTAGTCATTTTAGGTTCCTTGGGCCGCCCCTCACTCTTCATTGGTTGTAGTTTCTGGCTCGCTGCCATTCTGTCCAACATGACTCCTATCTTAATTTTTTTGTGATTTCAATACACAGGCTGACGATCCTTCCACCATCCTGCTGGCCTCCATTCTTTGCACACGTCTCCTACTGAAATGATTCTGTCCTCCACCCTCCCTCAGCCACACACTCCAAGATCCCATCAAACACCTTCTCATTACCAGGAACTGTCACTCTTCCATAATCTTGGTTTCAGGCAATCTACTTAGAAATCACCTCCTGCATGTCCAGCTCACTCCCCTGGCCCCAACTCCAACCTGCCATCCATTGATCCTGCCACTCTGCCACGTTTCCTCACCTCCAATGTCGTCACCCACTCCCTACCCAACTTAAACTCTGGAGTCAGTCCATATCCAGACTCTTGCATATATCTTAAGCCCCTCTCTCCCTTCTTAACCACTTGACAAAGTCTAAAATTCTGGTTGAGTCCAACATTGCACTGCCTCTGCACCAGCACTGCACTCCTCTCCTCATAACCCTTGCTCCACCCAGAGTAAAAGTCCTTACACCAGCCTGCAAGGCCCTACCTGAACTGGTCCCAACTCTCTCTCCTCCCTCCTCTCCATTCCTCTAATGGCCAGGGGTGCTTACCTCTGAGGGCCCATGGACATGCTATTTCCCCATCTAAAATACTCTTTCCCTAGATACTGTGGGACACATTCCCTTCCTTCCTTCAAATATGTGCTCAACGAGGAACTCCTCAGTATGGTCCATCCCGACTTCCCGTGCACCCTATTTATCAAATGCAAACCCCTCTCCAGCACATGCCGGTATGTTTTTGTCATTGTTTCTTTTTGTAACACTTAACATCTCCTTCTAACATATGACATAATTTACTTATTTATTTTATGTCTGTCTTCTCTCATTAAAGGTTCACTCCATAAAGGCAGGTATTTTTATTTTATTCGCTGACATAGCTTCAGCATCCAGACAGTCCCTAGCACATCACAGGTGTTTAATAAATACTCACACAGGGAATGAACATAAATGCACAAGTAACACCCTGGTACAATATACAGCATGATCCAAATACACCATGTTATATGAACCAGACTCTCCTGGGCTCAAATACCAGCTTTGCCACTTAACAGTTGTACAAACTTGAGCAAGTGACAACCACTCCAAACCTAAATTTTCTCACCTGACCAGGGTGACTGGAAGATCAAAAACAATGCATAAAAAAAGGAATAAAAGATACCTAATACAAGGCACAAAGTAAACAGTTAATTGAAAATAGTTTTAAAATACTAGCTTACATATCTTCCAGAAAGAGATTATTGAACAAAGCAGGGTATATAGGAAATACCATACAACTAAAATCACTGGATGTACTTGGGCCACCCTGCCCCACTCTCCTCCCATGCCCAGCAGCAAGGCAGTGTACTGGGTATTCACAAATAAGCAGGCCTTGGCTGGATATCTGTTGAAGGTTTCCATGCTCCCAAGCAGGAGAACAGTCCACAGACTAGGACAGTATCTTGGTGATGTCTGTGGGCATTTTCTTTGACTTTATATGGAATAAAAGGCAAACTATCTTAAAGAAGTAGGTGGCCATACTCAATATCATTAATACATAACTTCAAATAATGATCATGATAATGATACTATAATGAGAAAGAAGAGTAGGAAAATAAATGTACCAAGACTTGCAGAATAATATCTTGTATGACTTTTAGTTTTTTCCTAAGCAACTAATAGGCACACCAATTAACAATTGCTTTAAGAAAAAAAGTTTGGATTAAGTATAAAGGGCAATCACTGTTTGATATGGTTTGGCTGTGTCCCCACCCAAACCACATCTTGAATTGTAGCTCCCACAATTCCCACATGTTGTGAGAGGGACCCAGTGGGAGACAATTGGATCATGAGGGTGGTCATTCCTGTGCTGTTCTCATGATAGTGAATAAGTCTCATGAGATCTGATGGATTTATAAAGGGGAGCTCCCCTGCACAAGTCCTCTCTTGCCCATGGCCATGTAAGAAGTCCCCATGCTCTTCCTTCGTCTTCCGCCATGATTGTGAGGCCTCCCCAGCCATGTGGAAATGTGATCCATTACACCTCTTTTTCTTTATAAGCTACCCAGTCTCAGGTATGTCTTTATTAGCAATGTGAGAATGGACTAATACACTGTTCAATAAAAACATTGTTCAGTAATTGGTGAAAACAACAAAAAGGGATCAAAGAGATGAGGACCATAATTGCCAAAATCACTACAGGAAACCAAAACTAAATGCCAAGCTTAACTTATACTGTTCGATTCCTACTTCAGCACCAAATCAACCAAAATCTACAGAGGGACAGCCTCACAGGGCAGTTGAGTAGCCACTACACAACTAACCATGAATATGTGTAATCAAAGAGAAACTACCCTGTCATACAATTACTGAGCATAGATCATGTTGGAAAAAAACTAGTAATTATTATAGAAATTCTTAAATAAATGTAGTATCAAAACATACACATGAGGATTTTTATCACATGGTCACCATGACACTTTATCTACAGAGAACTCAGAGGATTCATTTGTGGAGGCACCACAAATGGTTAAGTTCTCAGGTTTTTAAACATATACACTTAGGATAAAATGTCTGTTAATGAAGGATTAATTAAAATCATTTAATGGCATAACCACATAAAAAAGTAAGCAACCAATAACAAGAGAAAAAAAAAGTAAGCACCAAAAAACCTGTATAGTGTGATCTCAATTTCATTAAAAAATGAACGAATAAAATTATGTGTAAATACTTCTGTAGCCAAGACATGAGCCCTTTATCTCTGGGGGCCAAGGTTTTAGTAGGAAAGTAAAAAAATAAGTAAACAATAATAGTACTTTAATTTACTGATAAAAGGCAATATAAAAACAAAACAGGTTAATGAGAAAAAGAATGACTGGAGGAAGCAAAATGATAAGGCAGGGAAGACATTGCTAAACAAGTGAGCTTTGGGCCCTAAGACCTGAATGCCAGAAAGAAACCAGTTACATGTAGATCTGGGAAGATGTCTGAAGCAGAAGAGGAGCAAGTGCAAAGGCCCTGAGGTGAGGATGAGCTGACTGTTCATTAAGCAGAAAGAAGATCTACCTGGTGGAATGTGGAGCAGCAGAGCAGCACCATGGGAGAGAGTGGTAGTTGACAAGTGGGGGCAGGGATCAGATCTTGGGGATATTGTGGGGCATGGTGGGGATTTATATCTGATTATAAAAGCCACAGAATTTAACTGTTGCCTTTCAAGCTATAGGATGACATGATCTGATTTACAGTTTTACAGGTTTACCTTGGCAACTATTTGGAGAAGACTGAAAGAGGCAGGAATGGAAGTGAGAACAATTTGGAGACTGCAGTCATCCAAAGAAATAGCAGCAGCTTGGGCATATGTGGTAATGGCAGAGATGGAGAGACACAGACAGATCTGACCGGTAGAACCACTAAGATTTACACTTAGATTAAACAGAGGGAGTGAAGATACCCATTACTATGGTTTGGGGTTGGAACCAAGGGTAAGAAAGTTCATGTTCAGGGCAGAAGCATATGTATGGTTCACAGATAGGAGAGTGAGGGATAAAGCTCCTTGAAGCATCTTGGAGCCACATCTTAAAGATTTAGTTCATAAAACAAAGAATTCACTCATATCCGGCCATAAACACCATGTTCAGTCATAAAGGAAAAGTCACTGAAGAGAAGAAAAGTTGTCACACTCTGTTAAAATTTCCTTGGACAAGATAGCAACTTTCACATCTATCTCTGTTTTATGTCAGCACCTTAGGCATGAAGAAAATCACAATGAAATAAAAACTAGTGAAGTTTTTCTCCTCTAAGTGGGGGAAAAAAACCATCCAACCACATTTTCAGATGTGCAATCTTAGACATAAATATTTCAAACAGCATTTTAGGAGGAGGGAAGCAACAATTTTTCAACTCTTTTTCCTTTAATAAACTGCCTTCCCATCCCACCAACAGACTACCCCAGAAAAAAAGGAAACATTCTTAATTCCTGAGTAAATATATGGTTCCAATAAATTCATTAATTTCTCAGGACTGGAGCTCCTTTTTTAGAAAAATATTTGCCCTGGCACCAAAAAAAAAAAAGTGATAATATTAGCTTCCCTTTTGTGCAGTCATGTGTTAAAATGCAAAAACAAGTGTCCCCTTCACCAGACCCTAACTAATTAAAAGAACTGTGATCATTCTAAAAGTAACAAAAGGGCTCACACTTTTACATAGACTTTTAATTTCATCTCAAAGAACCTTATGGGGACAGGAGCCATGCACCAATTCTTAATAAACAATTTTGAAAAGTATACTTGCAGCATAGGAAGCTAATTATAACACAGAGAAACCAAAAACATCTGTTTCGATTTTAAACTAAAGTCTATGCTGAACTAATACCTTTAATCTGTAGGAGAGATGATTAAAAATGAAACAAGTGAAGATTCAACAAAAATATTTTTCAGTCACCTTCTCTTAGCACTTAAAAGCTTACGTTCATACTTTATGTGCCCCTAGAAGGTTCTGTCTTTCCAAATTTTCTGGAAAAAAACACACATACACAAGCCCATGTGATACATGATGCATATTTTAGCAGAAACTTCTATACTCATAAATTCTGATGAGTAGATTTTATGTTTCCAATATATCTGTTTTATTCACTTTCCAACTTTAGCCACACTACATCTTCCTCTTTCAGGTTATTATTTAAAAAAAAAAAATACTCAAATGCGAGAATTCACATTAGCACTAGTGGAAAGGCTTACTATGTTATTTAGGAGTTAGGGAAATTTTTATCTCAAGGACTGTGTTTCATAGCTATTCTCATTTCTATTCACCAATTTCCTTCAATACAAAATTTTGTTAATTCTGACAGGATACAAACCTCTGTGCCCCAGCTTTCCCATCTCCTAACACTTAAAAATAATACATAAGCCTTGGTGGAACTCTAGCTAGTCTTGAGTGTGATGGCTTCTTCAATTATGGGATTTTATGAGCATGCATTATGGATTCAGATATGGCAATCCGCCTCTTAACAACACATAAAATAATCTTGTACCTGTTAGAAGAGTTTTGGGACTCTTAAAAAACTTTGGTTAGAATTATTGCCTGTTAAAGTTTGAAGAGACCATAACCTAGCCCACAGAAAATACACATGAGAAAACCATGTCTTGGAAGGTTCGAGAGCTTACTCAAGGTCACACTGCTATTTGGATCTGATTTCAGGAAATGTACATGCAATCACATACAGCTTGCTTGATTAGAAATGTTTCCTATTATCTCATTGATTTCTTTAGCTCAGCTACACTCTAAAAACTCTGATTCTAATCAGAGAATTGCAAAAGTAAATCATGAGAAACCTATGACTAAAATGAATAAAAAGCTGTAAACATCAAATGTTGACAAGGACTTTGAGCAGCACAAACTCTGATACACTGGCTGTACTCATATCTGGTACAACCACTTTAGGACACTGTTTAGCTGTTATCCACAAAAGCTGAACATAAACATATCCTATGAGCCAGTAACCCAATTCCTTCACATACATGCACCAAAAGAACATGTAAGAATGTTCTGGGAAGCACTGTTCATCCTAGCAAAAAATAAAAACAAAATCAAAAACTGGAAACACTACAACCAGTAGAAAGAATAAATAAATTGTGGTATGTTTAAATATGGAATACTATACAGTAACGAAAACAAGTGACCTGCAGCTGCATGGATGAATCCCACAAACATAATGTAAGAAGCCCATCATAAAATAATTCTATTTGATTATTGATTCTATTAGATTAAAAAAAAGGAAAATTAATCAATGATGTTAACAAAGTCAGGACACTGGTTATCTCTGAAGGGCATGGAGGGGTGTAAGCACAAGAAGGTTTTAGGGGACTAAGGAATGTTCTATTTCTTGACATTTGTGGTAATACAATAGAAAATTTATTCAGCTATACACAAATAATTTGTCTAGTACTCAATGTATACATTATACTTCCATTTTTAAAAAGTCTGAAAAAGCAAGCCTGTGTTTACTTATGTGATGTATTTTGATATATTGATTCTGCTGCTTTTAAAAACATGAGTTTCTCTGTGTGTTCTCAAGACATTTTTCTATGTTGTTTGTGTTTGGGCAAGGATGAATGGCCCTTGTGAAAATGCCTACTCTGGTTTACCTATATGATAGGTACCTTATACTTATAAACCCACAAAGGCTTGCTTATCCTTATACTATACATCACAGCTAGGAGTATGTCTGACAGAAAATACGGAGAAATGATAGAAGGTAAACAGGCATAGATGTTGCTAATAAAAATGTCACTTTTGAACATCTCAATCCAAAGTTTGAAAACTAAATCTAAGCCTTTCTAAGAGGCATGGTGATCTTCTAGACCTGTGATAACAAACGATTTTGTTTGCCTGCCAACTCCAGTCTACTGGGAATGGTTGCCTGGAGCCTTGGGTTGAAAAAGACTGGATGGCATGCTAGGCCAGCAACAGAGAATACTGTCTATGCCATGGGTAAAAGATGGAGCATGGGTGGCACAAGGGCCTTGTTGACTGTTATGGAGTCAACGCTTTCTCTCATAGGATACAAATATTTTCTTAATCATTTTAAACTGTCTACAGAGCCTGTAATAAAGTCATAGTTTGTTATAACTATTTACCAGTTTTATTATTTTAATATAATTAAATTTCTAATTTATTTTACATGTAAGCATTTACAATATTTAAATATTTTATGCTTAATATAAATTATATCATTATAATATGGTTTAAATGCTTTACTGCTGAAACAAATTCAAAAGACTGCAGATGGTCTTAAACCAAAAAAATGGTTTAAAAATATTTTTGACTGCCATTTTCTTTTTTTTGGGGTATAAACTAAACCATAAAACTTAATATTTTATAAGTGTTTATTTATTTCATCAAAACTAATGTGAAAATAAACTTTCCCACTGCAACACTCAAGAAGACTTTAGCTTTAGTTTAACAGATGCTCATATTCTAATTACAGGTTACCTTACTTACAGCATCTTCTCTTTAGGTTTCTTTTGTAAAATCATATAATTGTACTGACACAATTTCAAAAGTTGCAAATGTAGTGTGAAGAGAACCTAAATGTGGTGCAAAGTATCATTTTATTCAATCGCACCCAGTATTATTAGCATTACCAAATGGGGAAAAAAGTGAACTGAAATTTCACACTTCTGCCTTTCACTTCCACGTGATTTCTGCATAGCCCTTATCAGTACACATACTTGACAGTAGTTAGATTTTTAACAATACTTTATCTAATCTAAACTCCCCTTCATTTAGACATTGAATCTCAGAAATAGAAAAAGTACAGTGATGACTGGTTTCACTAAATTCATGGCCCCAAATCTTAAATGTATACTCAACACATTTGCTAAACCCCCTTCTTTCCCGCCCATTCTCTATCTGATGACCTTGCTTCCCATTTCATTTAAGAACAGACCCACTCAAACAGGAAATCTCCCATGTTTGCCCACCATGTTTCCATCTGTACCACACGTAGCCTCACCTCTATACGGTGGATGAAATGTGAACTTGCTAGTGGTCCATTCCCATGCCCTCTCACTTTCAAAACATTTCCTTTGCAATTATACGCTTACCAGAATTTCTCTGTTGCAGTGTAAAATGGAACCCTTTCTTTGATCCTCTTTCTACTTTCATAGCAGAGTCTGCTAGTTGCCTACTAAATATTGATTCTCTCACCCTTCTTTCTCAAATAGAATAATCCCCAATTTTAGTGAGCACACTGAAATCCTGCTAAGATGTTTTCAGCCTCTCTGGCAGCTAGGTGTAGCCACCTGATCAATGACATAAGCAGAGATGAGGAGAAAATCTGGAAAGTCTCTTTAAAATGGAAAGAGTGGGTGCTTCTCCTTCCCTTCCTCCATCTACACTTGCAATATGGCTATGAGAATGTTCTTTTCAAAGTCACCAGTTTACCAAATCCAATTGTCTGCTTTTATCTTAGTCTCTCAGCAGCATTAGAGAGAGATAATGCCTCACTCATTCTTGAAACATTCTTTGTTTAATTTCTAGAAATCTACCACATCTTGATTTTTATCTTACCTCACAGGTCACTCCTTAGATTCTTCATGCTACCTTCCTGATTTCCACATTTTTTAATGTTCCAGGCCTCTTCTCTTTCCTCACTCTTACGTGATTACTTTACACCTATGGTTTTAAATACCATTTATACTCTGAGGACACTCTGACTTCCAAATTCCTGCATCTAAAGTAGATGTTTGATATCTCCACTTAGATATCTAAATGATATCTCGAAATATACTTAGTCAAAACAAAACTCTCCCCTACTTGTCCTGAACTGTAGTCCCTCCCATTTCAGTACACACTTGCCACCACCTAGTCGGTTGCTCAATGCAAAAACTATGGAGTCATCTTTAACTCCTTCCTTCCTCTACCATCCCTACCCACATGCATCAGCAAGTCCCGCTGGCTCTACCTCCAAAACACACTCATTGCTTCTCTCCATCCCCACTGCCATCACCCTGGTGCAAGCCAGCATCCGAGCTCTCCCCAGACCTCTGTGATGACCAGCATACCTCCCTGCTATTCCCCCAATGTCTATTTTCTAAGCAGCAGCCAAAGTAATTTTTTCACAGTGTAGATCTGATTATGTCTCTCCTCTGCTTAAATGCCTCCAGTGATTTCCACTGCCTCTTAAAATGAAATCTAAACTTCCTGAATGACCTGCAAGGCCCCAGCTGACCCGCCAGACCCCTCTGGTTTCATCTCCTGGCACTCTTGCCCCAGATGCTGTGCTTCAGCCACACTAGCTTTTTCCCTTTTCCCTATTTTCTGAGTATTTCAAGCCCAGGTCTGCTTTTGAATTTTTAATACTAGTTATTCCTTCTGTCTGAAATGCCCTTTCTCTGAATCTCCTCACTACCAGTCCCTCCTCATCCTCATTCAAAGACCATCTAAAGTAAAGGTAGCTTCCCCAGTCACTTGCTCTCACCTCACTTTCACTATATTTTCTTTACAGAAAATTAAGTTGCTCATTATTTCTCCTTACTACACTGTAAACTACAATGAGAGCAGGACCTTATAGATTGTTTACTGCTACATTCCTACAGTTTGGAACAGTATCTAGCAAGTACTATGTGCCCCAAAAATTATTTGTTGAATGAATCACAATAGAATATCAAAATTAAAACCCTCTTAGTCTGAACCATTATTCCTATGTTTAAAATTCTTATTAATAAGTCTGAGAAATATCTGACCATCCTTTTTCTGGTCACTGATAAGGAATCTCATTCCTCCTGAGGGAGGCAATTCTACCTTAACAACTTGGATTATTCAAAAGCCCTTCCTCCTTCTCAAGGTGAAATCTGACTACCTGTAGCTTCCGTACATTTGTGGAGGCCCCTATGTTCATGCAGGACATATGGCTTCTGTTTCACATATGACAGTGATTCAAACATCTGCAGATGGTGACTGTACCTTCACCTGCATGAACAGTTCCAGTCTTTTTTTTTTTTTGAAACAGAGTTTTGCTCTTGTTGCCCAGGCTGGAGTGCAATGGCGTGATCACTGCAACCTCCGCCTCCCAGGTTCAAGCGAGTCCCCTGCCTCTGCCTCCCAAGTAGCTGGGATTACAGGCATATGCCACAACAGGCCCAGCTAATTTTGTATTTTTAGTAGAGACAGGGTTTCTCCATGTTGGTCAGCCTGGTCTCGAACTCCTGACCTCCCGTGATCTGCCTGCCTCGGCCTCCCAAAGTGCTGGGATTACAGGTGTGAGCCACCATGCCCTGCCAACAGTCCCAGTCTTCTTAACAGCTCTTCACATAGACTGTGGAGTATCATAGCCAGCCCTTCACATGCTCCAATACTGCCCCGGATGTACTCGCACACTTAGCTACCAACCTGCCATAAATATTCAACTCTGGCCCAATCTGTCACTTCTCATCCACTGGATCAACTGATCTCTTTCTTAGGGAACATGGCCTGATTTAAGTCAACTCTTTTCTCCTTCCAGTTCATGTTCACACACAATCTTCAATCCATGTATCTTTCATACTACCTACTGCTTGCTACTTCTACAATCTCAGTACAGGACAGTCATTCCTCATCCTCAATTCCTAACACTGTTTAGCTTTCCCAACACAGGATGCTTATCCTCTTCTTTGGAGAAAGGCCTCTTGGCCTCCTTTCTTGCATAAAGGTCCTAATTTTCCACATATGTAATTAGAATTATAAACTTCCTTAATTTTTGCACAGGTAGCCAGATACACTTGGGGCAGACCAGTGCTATTTCTAACCAGCAGCAAGGGAGCCATTAAAAAAAAAAAAGAAAAGGAAAGAGGCTCTTCTGTGGCCACCATCAGAACAGATCTGATGCCAGAGGAGCAAAGCAGAGCCAACGCCGGTGGCCTGTGACAAACTGCAGCAGTTCTCAATGTACCATTCCTACAGTCCCTGCTGTGGACAACGTGGTGCCTGGCACTGTGCACTTCCTTGTTCTTCCAGAAATAGGTAAAAAACCCAGAAATCACCCCAAATCAGAATAAGGGTTATTTTATACCACTGTGCACAGCAGCACCTTTTTAGAGTCTAGTTTTATTCTCTTTGCTCCTAAAACACACTAGCATCTCATTTAAATAATTCAGGTAGAGGAACAGCTGTTGAGGAGTTAATGATTAGATAAAGAAACAGAGTATGGTCATTTGAAAACACTATTTCTGCAATGTGTTAACATTCTGTTAAAAAGAATAGCCTTGTAAGGAACTAGGCTGAAGAATAAAACTATATTAACATACTCCGAAGGATGAAAGAGTTCAGGTAATGCCCCGAGGGCCAAACACTGAGAGCAAGACTAGAATCACCCAAGGTATCTGATTAACCATAATTTACAAACAAAAAAAAGTAAAAAAAAAAATAAAAAAATAAAAACCTATCCACTCAAATCTGCTATAATGATTTTTTTAATACATATCCTGACGATGAATAGTTCCGAATGAAGTGCCACACTGCATCAGTCTACTGGTAATCTATCTCTGACAAGTACAGCAAAGAATAATTTGGCCGGGCGCAGTGGCTCACGCCTGTAATCCCAGCACTTTAGGAGGCTGAGGCGGGTGGATCACGAAGTCAGGCGATCGAGACCATCCTGGCGAACACGGTGAAACCCCGTCTCTACTAAAAATACAAAAAATTAGCTGGGCGTGGTGGCGGGCGCCTGTAGTCCCAGCTACTCGGGAGGCTGAGGCAGGAGAATGGTGTGAACCCGGGAGGCGGAGCTTGCAGTGAGCCAAGATCGTACCACTGCACTCCAGCCTGGGCGACAGAGTGAGACTGTCTCTAAAAAAAAAAAAGAATATGTGGGGAATGCAGGTCTGATTTTCTAAAATACCTTCCTCAATAGATTAAAACGTCCTCTCCTTAGTTCCTCTTGCTCCTTAATAAGGTACCACATACTTGCCCATCATAAGATTAACCTAACCCATAGCCAGTCAGATTTTATTTTTAATAAACTTTATGTTCCTTAAGCCCTTGGTAGTGCTACCTGGTTCCAAACCTATGAGACTGAGTCATCAGGTCTCATCATCTCATCTAGAACCAGATAGCTTTAAAGCAGATCTAAGAATCCATTATCCTTTTAAATCTTGATTTTATTTAATGAAATAATGTATTATGTGCCTGGCCCTGACTTCCTATAGAAAAATGCAGTAAGTGTTATCTCAAATATAATTCTCTTGCATTCATTCTAAAGAGTTCGAGCCCTTTAAAACCTGTTGTTAGAGGAATGCTCCTCCCTCTCTCAATCAGCAGAGTTGTCCTTTCATGAACCTCCACCAAGTTCAGTTAAGAGTGGATACAAATAGTGAAGTCCATTTAAAACTCAACTCACAACACTGTGTGATCTTCTGGATGTTAGAAGAGATCCTCTGGGCCAGCTGAGCGGGGTCACCACCAACTCCTGGAGTGTAAGACATGGCTGATGTTCTTATTCGCTAATTTCATCAGATGCTGTGCAGTTTTCTAAGCAGTCACCTAAATAATATAAAAGTCACACAGATATATTTTTTAAGCTACTGGCTTACATTTTCCAAATTAACAATCTGTGAAGTTACAAGGACAAACTTGATTAATCTAATAGAGTTGAAATCTGGCAAAGTGACACATCAAATAGCAAAACTCTCATGTCTATTAAAAAAAAAAACTTGACTTCAAAGGACAGAGTCATGTTAAACACATCAAACAATTAAAAGAAGGTTCAAATTGCATATTTCCTTTGAAAACGTCTTTGATCTCTTCAAGAAAAATTATTAAATCCCTTACCTGTATATAATTTTAGTTGTTTACATATTTTTTCCTTAACTAAACTCCAAACAATTATAAGGCAGGGCCCACATGCTATTTATCTTTCTCCAATATTTAAAACAACTCTTAGCACAAACAGGCATTTAAATATTTATTAAATGGAACACAGACTTCAGGCTATCCCCAGAAATTTCACTGTATTAGGTTGTGCCAAAGTAATTGCAGTTTTTACCATTACTTTTAATTGTGGTTTTTGCCATTCAAAGTAATGGTAAAAATGGCAATTACTTTTGTACCAACCTTAATATCTAATTTAACACACACACAGGACCTGCTCAGGAATGTATGATTAATAGGGCTCTAATTTTAATGGAAAAGGTTAAATCTGAAATAGCAGAACCAACTACTGTGAAGCAAATGTCATATAAAATGTTTATCAAACCTTCCTGACAGAGGAAGGAGAACGAATGACTCTCCCCTTTCAGCAGCCAGCATCTCAGAATAGAAGAGACACTGAGATACTGCCACAGGAGGCAGGTGAGATGACATTCTTTACCTCTTCAATCCACACCACTCCAATCAGCGTTTGGAAAGAAGGTTGAAAAGGAATGTCCCTGCATACAGAACTGCGCACAGCAAAGAATTTCAACTACCGCCACCCCATCTTTTCCATGAATATGCACTGGAATACTGCAAAATTGTTGGTGGTCAATTTGTAAGCTAGCTCTCTACTAAGAGCCTGGTACATGCCCAGCATTAAACTAAGCACCTGGGAGATGCAAACAAAACAAAACACACTGACACAGTATCTGCTCAAATCAAGTTTGTCATTTAGGAGGACGGATAAAGTTAATAATGCAAACCAACAAAAAACCCCACAAATCCATAAAAGATCACGTGCTAGGCTAAAATGAGAAGGGCTACAAAAAGAAAAAATGACCATCATCCTTGTCTGGAAAGAATTTATGAAATAGAAACATAAGATTTGGATGCTTGGTTATGACCAGTATGCAGAACAACAAAGGCAAGGACGTGAAGGCTGGGGTGGAGAGACCCAGAGCACGTGGAAAGGCCACACGCAGTACGGTATTTACTAAAGGAAGGGAAGGTTCCTGGCCAACCCTGGATCAGATGATTCACAGCTGGGACAAGGGGAAAACAACATAAAGGGAAAGAGAGGAATGGCCTAACATTTCTCGCACATCTGCGACACAAAAAGTATTTCACAGACTAATTTAATTTTCACAACCTCCTTCAATTAAGTGGCATTATTCTTGTTTTAATGATGAGCAAACAGCGGGCTTATTATGATTAAGTAATGGTAACCCAACCTACCCACAGGTGGAGGTGGGATTCAGTCCCAGGGTTCTGATGCCAAGGCTATCCATGCTTGCTACCACATAGAACTAATGCCACAGAAGATTTCTGGTAGAGAAGAAGCCACAGTGAAGTATGTGTCTTTGCTCTAAGGGACAGTGTTGGCAGGAAGTACAACAGCTGAACTGTTGAGACCATTAGAACAGTACTGGTTCTATGCCTGGAACTCTGGTGCACTTTGAATGTGCCTGGCCACCCTGAAAGTCCTGGCGGCTTTTAGATATTCTCCAACTTCCCTCTCAGGTACAGCTGATCTATTCTGGGCTCTCTGGGTCTCACCAAATCCTAGAGATGGATCCAAAAGCAATTTCATTAAAGGGTAAATTCAAACCTAAAGTCAGACAGCTGGACCACTACAGTGGGGAGACAGGAATAAACTTCCTTCCAGGTAGCCTTGGACTTGGGCCCAGACAGAACAAGAGTAGACATGGGGATTCAATGACACCAACACCATCCGGAACATCCTTGAAACCATGCAATTTTAAATGCATCTCCAAGTCACTTAAAAAAAAAAAAAAAAAAAAACACAGGTTTTGAATAGCCAAAGCAATTTTAAGAAAAAGAACAAAGCTGGAGGCATCTCATTGCCTGACCTCAAATTATACTAAAAGGGTATAGTAACTAAAACAGCATGATATTCATATAAAAACAGACACATAGAACAATGGAATGGAATAGAGAAGTCAGAAGTAAAGTCACGTATCTACAGTCAATTGATCTTTTTGACAAAGTTGACAAAAACATACACTGAGGAAAGGACGCCCTTTTCAATACATGGTGCTGGGAAAATTGGATCGCCCCATGCAGAAGAGTGAAACTGGACCCTTATCTGTCAACATATAAAAAAAAAAAATCGACTCAAGATGGATTAAAGACTTAAAAGTAATACCTAAAACGATTAAAATACTAAAAGAAAATATAGGGAAAACTCTTCTGGACATTGGTTTAGGAAAAGAATTTATGACTAAGACCTCAAAAGCACAAGCAACAAAACAAAAAATAGACAAAATGAGATTTAATTAAACTAAAAAGCTTTTGCACAGCAAAAGAAATAATAAACAGAATGAACAGACAACCTGCAGAATGGGAGAAAAATACCTGCAAACTACACATCCAACGAGATTAATATCCAGAATTTATAAGAAACTCAAACAACTCAACAAAAAACCCCACAAATAACCCCATTAAAAAGGGGGCAAAGCACATGAATAGACATTTTTCAAAAGAAGACATACAAATGGCCAAGAAGCACATGAAAAATGTTTAACATCAGTAAGCACCAGATAAATGCAAATTAATACCACAATGAGACATCATCTCACAACAGTCAGAATGGCTATTAAAAATTCATCCACAAACACATCTTGAACAGAAAAAAAAGAAAAAAAGTCAAACAAGTACAGATGTTGGCAAGAATGCAGAGAAAAAGGAACACACACACTGTTGGTGAGACTGTAAAGTAGTACAACCTCTAGAGAAAACAGCATGGCAAGTCATCAAAGAACTAAAAATAGAATTAATATTTGATCCAGTAACCTCGTTACTGGGTATCTACCCAAAAGAAAAAAAAAAACCATTATACCAAAAAGATAATCTGCACTCATATGTCTATTGTAGCAATATTCACAAGAACAAAGATTTGGAATTAACCTAAGTGCCCATCAAGTGTCTATTAACATTCCTGAATGGATAAAGAAAATGTAGTGTATATAAATGCAATGGAATACTATTTAACCTTAAAAAAGACTGAAGTTATGTCTTTCACAGCAACACAGATGAACTGGAGGCCATTATCTTAAGTGAAATGACTCAGAAAAAAGTCAAATGCTGCATGTTCTCACTTGTAAGTGGAACCTAAATAATGTGTACACATGGACAGAGAGTGGAATAAGAAGACATTGGAGACTCAAAAGGATGGGAGGGTGAGGGATGAGAAATTACTTAATGCGTACAATGTACATTATTCAGGTGATGATTACACTAAAAGCCCAGACTTCACGCTATGCAATATAACCATGTAACAAAACTGCATGTGCACCCCTTAAATTTATATAAATAAAATGGCTTTATTGAGATATAATTTATTGAGATATGGCAATACAATACACCTACTTGAAGTACACAATCCAATGGTTTTTAATATATTTACAACATTGTATAATCATCACTTTTAGAACATTTCTATTACGCTAAAAGGAAAGTTTGTAATCATTAGCAATCGCTCTCCATTTCTCCCCAACCTCACTGGCCAAAGGCGACTACTAATCTACGTTGTATCTTTATAGCTTTGCTATTCTGGACATTTCATAGGAATGGAATCATACAATGTGTTCTTCGAGACTAGCTTCTTTCTCTTAGTATGCTTCCAAAGTCCATCTGTGCTGTATCATATATCAGTCCTTCATTCCTTGTTATTGCCAAATAATATTCCAAGGTATGGAGAAAGACAATTTTCTCTTGGTTCAATGACATCTTCCTTTCTCCTTTCCCTCTATCAAGTAGATCTCTGGAAAAACTGGCTTACAAGCCAAAACAAACACATTGAATGAAAAAATGTTCAGTTTGTTATTCATGTAATCTCTGGGGATGCTCCTCCATATACATGGTTCCATTTTAATCTATACCTGAATGAGTCGCACATCCATGTCTCCAGCTCGTACCCTTGGCTTTCTCTCGTGTCTACATGTCTGTGAAGCTACAAGAACTCAGCCATTGCCTGTGCAGCACACCATGGAAGTAGCAACTGGAAATTTCTACTTTGGGCAAGACACTTAGCATTTGGGCCCACTGCCAGCATCAAAATGAGATAATGCACATCCAGAGAACAAATGCTTTTCCACCCTACACAGAGGAAAGTTATGATCTGTTCTTGCAGCTGCAGGACCAGCATCAGCACAAGACCAAGAGAAACTCATCACCTGTCTCAAAACCATGCAAGCACACCTGAGGCCTACTCTCTCTCCCATAAACAGTTCCATCAAGTCAAGGACAGTATTCTACAGCATTTTCCTTACCCTTAAAACTCACACCAGTGTAGCCCAAGTCTTCTCACTGTTTTCTTTCAAGGCCACCTTTTTTCCTCTCTGGAAAATCAATCAGTCACAAACACAATCAATTTTCTTCATCCCTTTCCTCAAGCTACTAAATGTGAGAAAGTTCCTGCTGGTGAGACAATTGGCAAGTGGCTTCATTCACCCAAAGAGGTGCTACTTAGATTGACTGGAATCATGAGTTTTGTTTTACTTTTTCTTTGTTTGGCGTTGTTGTTGTTTGAGACAGGAGCACCCAGGCTGGAGTGCAGTGGTGTGATTACGACTCACTGCAGCCCTGAATTCCAGGCTCAGGCAATCCTCCCATCTCAGCATCCCGAGTAGCTGGGTCCACAGGCACCTGCCACCACATCCCACTAATTTTTTGATTTTTTTATAGAGATGGGGGTCTCACTTTGTTGCCCAGACTGGTCTTGAACTCCTGGGCTCATGCAATCCTCCAGTCTCAGCCTCCCAAAGTGCTGGGATTACAGGTTTGAGCCACTGTATCTAGCCAGGAATCATGTGTGAAGAATGAAATGCAATTTGCGAAAGATAGAGAAGAAAGATGTGTAAAATAAAACAAAGTTAACAATGGCCAACACTCATCCAGGACTTACATTTCCTAAGCATTGTGCTTGTGACTTTTAAATTTATTTTCTCAGTTAATTCTTATAAGCCTATGATGTGGGTATAATTGCTAATGTGATTTTTTTACATGAAACTGAGGCATAATGAGAATAAATAATTTGCTTAAGCAAAGGAGCAAATAACCACAGAGCCGACATTTTTTAAACACTAAGCCATACTGCTTCCTTGTATAACAAAATTGAGGGCAGGTGAACTCACTCAGTTAGAAAAACCAAATTTGGGCTGGGCGCGGTGGCTCACGCCTGTAATCCCGGAATTTGGGAAGGCCAAGACAGGCAGATGACAAGGTCAAGAGATTGAGACCATCCTGGCCAACATGGTGAAATCTCATCTCTACTAAAAAAATTAACTGGGTGTGGTGGCATGCGCCTGTAGTGCCAGCTACTCAGGAGGCTGAGGCAGGACAATCGCTTGAACCCAGGAGGCGGAGGTTGCAGTGAGCCAAGATCACGCCACTGCACTCCAGCCCGGCGACAGAGCGAGACTCGTCTCAAAATAAAATAAAATAAAATAAAATAAGACAAAAGAAAAACCAAATTTACCACTTTTCTGCAAGCCCCATATGAAGTTTTGCTATTCTTAAGATGAAGGAACATGTTTGGGATAACTACATGAGTTGATCAAGGTAACACAGAGGAATAGCTTACTCCTTTTCTCTATTATTCTGCTAATAAGTGGTATCTAAAAGGCAACAACAGTTGGCTCTTTTGATAATGAGACACACAAAGGAAAGGAACCAAATGGTTGTCTTTAAAATATATATATACAAATACA
This sequence comes from Pan paniscus, assembly GCF_029289425.2. Taxonomy (NCBI): domain Eukaryota; kingdom Metazoa; phylum Chordata; class Mammalia; order Primates; family Hominidae; genus Pan; species Pan paniscus. The sequence continues at coordinate 152,492,230 of NC_073254.2, forward strand.
AGCATAGACAGATAGGATAGGTAACTACAAATTGATTAAAAGCTTATGATCTCTGCATATAGGCTAAATGGATGCTGAGTTATTCAGATGTCTGCTTTCCACATCAGTCTCCATTACCTAGCCCAGAGCTGCTACGCACTAAAGTACTCTTGTTGAATACTTTTGAAAGCCCACTCAGAATTCCTATTTAATTGCTCAGAATAATAATTATATAATTCATTACCTAGACCTGTACTAATAGACTAGCCACTAACTAAATGGGCTGTTAAAATTATAGTGGTTACTAGAAGCAGGGAAGGATGGCGGGAAGGGGATAGCCAAAGGTTGGTTAACTAACACCAAAATACAGCTAGGTAGGAGGAATGAAGTCTAGTGTTCAGGGGACTATAATTAATTACAATTTATTGCATATTTTCAAATACTTAGAAGAATGAATTGTGAATGCTCTTAACACAAAGAAATGTTAAATGTTTGAGGTAATGGATATGCTAATTACCCTGATTTGATCATTACACATTGTACACATCTACTGATGTATCACATGTATCCACAAATATGTAAATCATTATCTGTTGATTAAAATAATAAAAGCAAAAAAACTTATTACAGGTTATTTTAAGCTGCTAACAAGATAACTGATTGCAGTAAGAAACTACACTTTTACTCTACATTTCATTTTTTGATGTGACAATTTACACCGTTTTATATTGTGTATCACTTAAATTACATTGTAGCTCTCGTTTTTAAAAAATTAAAATTAATTAAAATTAAGTTAAATGAAAAAATCAGTTCCTCAGTCACACTAGACACCTTTCAAATGTTCAAAAATTCTGTGTGGCTAGTGGCCAGAAGCTTGGACAGCTCATTCATAGACCACTTCCATTATCACAGAAAGATCTATTGCACAGTGCTAATCTCCACATTGCAATAATCATCTTTCTATGAAGATATACAAACACTATAAAGAGAAAAACAGGAAGGGAGAATCAAAGTGCAACACTCAGATGAGAGTCTTCTCAAGACGGCTTCTAAAGAACACAAAGGAATGAACAAAAAGAATGTTAAAATTTAATCTTGAAGTGTCAAACACTACTCCCAGTTAAAATCAGATATACTGTAGAATCCTTAAGATTTCCATTTAGCATATATCTCATGCTCTATAAATCTACCCTGGGCAAAGAAGTAGTCAATTTCACTTTCTTAATCATTAACATCAGCATAAACAACTGGACTTCTCTATACCCTCTACCCCAGATAAGTTCTGAGGGGTGGGGGGTGAGCATTTTTTTGTGTTTTGTGGACTGCACTATTCTCAGTGCCTGGCTACATCACAAGTGCTTAACAAACATTTGCAGAATGAATGAATGTACCCACCTCCTAAGAACACACACCCAGCGTGAGGGTAAATATTACCATTTCCAAAACATAAAATTCCAGTGCCTTCTTTCAGATACCGAAGGTCCCAGGCTTCTTGCTGCCTTGGGCCTTTGCTGGGTGCCATTTCCTATTTCTAGAAGGCTCTTCCCATGATCTCCACGTGACTGGCTCCTTCTCCCCAGCAAGGCCTCATCACATGCTAGAGAAACCTTTGTGACCACTCTGATATGAAAGTGAGAACTCACCACTGGTCACTCTTTGTCAATCTAACTTACTGCTTCACAATACTCAAAAGCCGAATTAATCACTGTTTATTATTTATCCCTACACCTCTGGAATACAAACAGGAGCTACTTCTGGAATATAAACAGGAGAGAGATGACCTTGTCATCCTGTGTAATCTACAGTGCCTGGTGCACAGTAAATGTTCAAGGAATGTGAGGGTGCTCTGTCTACATAAGTATCCTCTGCACAAACTACATTAACTGTATTCTTTGGCCTTAGCTCTTTCATCACTGAACTTTTGTACTACTTGGTTGTAGTTCACAACACCGAGGATTGTTTTTTTCACACTTTCACACATGAAACTTGCAAATTAAATGGAATCACAGCAAACTTCACTCAGACTTACTGTGAATATTTTCTATAATTTACTTTTCAATCATCAGCACTTAAAGTTTGGGGTCATAATCAAAATGAGGATTGATTTTGTTATCAAGAGCAACATAAGTAGCATATCTGAGGAAAAATTATGATGTTAATGAGTTAATATGGTATCATATTAACCTCTACAGAAACTGTGAAGTTAAGAGCATAATTCTTAACTAGTCACGAGTCTGAGGCCAACTTCTCAAAGTAGCCTATAAGGCCTGTCCACAACACAAAACACAGTTTAAAACACCGTTATCAGCCTCTGCCCAGGTGTGCTCAGAGAAACTGCAGAAGAAATGTCCACTTCCAACATTGTTAAATAGCATAGCATTTCATAATTACTTTCTTTTCTTCCAGATTCTGGGCAAGTTTTATATATTATATATAATTATAGTCAGAATACAACGATCTGAGGTAAACAAAAATTAACGTATACAGATAAGAGCCAAACAAATGTAAGAAATTTGTGGGAAAAAACACACAGCATTTGATCAGAAATGCAACTTTTTTTCTTTGTCTGAATTTAAAGAAACTAACTAGAAAACAAGGTGGAGGAAATACTAGAAATATTTTATGTATGTTTAAAGGTTTTTATGTAAATTAATTAAAGGTGTATACTAAAAGAATGTCAAAGTATGTTAAAGTCATCAAGCCAAATTAAAAAAACAATACTACGCGCCTCTGAATAAACAAACATACACGGTTCGCCTGCTACAGCCATACATTTTTCAGTTCCTCTATATTCGGGAAGTTTAATGTGTTTTTCAATCCGTGAGTTGAAAAGAGGAAGAGGTCATTTGGTCGTGTCTGGATTCCTGAGCTGGGCCCCAGCCGGCTCTGGCGCCCTCCCCGGGGTGCGCTCCGCCAGCCGTGCGCCTCCGGAGCTCTGCCCAGGGGACCGCGGCGGGTGCGTGGCTGGGTAGGCCCACCTGACCACAGCCGCGCGCACCCGGAATGCGGAACGCGCCGCGCCCTTGCACCCGGCCGGGGGGCGTGGGGAGCCGCAGGCGCTCCGGGAGCTGGGGCAGTCCCGCCCTTCCCAGCCTCCCGAGTGCCTGCTGCAGAGCGCAGGGCGGCGGCCACCTGACCACGCGCACAAACAAGAAGGCGCAGCAGCCGCAGGGGCACCGCGCCTCCCTGTCGCCCGGCCAGGGAGCCCCCCTCCCCAGGGTCCTCTTACCTGGACCTCCACGGCTCCCTCCTACACCTCCGACCGCCGTCACCCACCTACCCCGGAGCCCTCAGCTGCAATTCTCAGCTGATGGGCGGTGGCGTGGGGACGCCCAGTGCGCATGCCCGCAGCACAACTCAGGAAGAAGGCGGGGTTCACCCCTTTTCTATTGGCCCGCGGGGCTGAGTGACAGCGGCCCTCACCGCCCCTCCGGTTCCAAGCTAAGGAATGGGGGTATCAGCAAAATTGCAAGGGAGCTGTTCTTTGAAGCCTGACGTAGAGATGGTGAACGCCTCTTAGCCTACGTGCAAAAAAGGACAGAATGGAGGACAGTTGTCTTCTTTATCTGGTGAAGCCAGCCTTCTTGCACGCGAGTCTTCACCCCGCCCCATTAGCTCTTGCCTGTCTTGTTTGCTAACCTTTAACTGCAGTAGATCGCGTTCACAGCTCTATCGAAAAATGCAAAGGCGAGTACACAATCCTAGCAAGAACAATGAAGGAATAAGTGAAGAGTCATCTCTGGGTGCTCACTTAGTAAACAAGTTTTCCTAGTACATACAAGTCATTCTAAGCATTCCTGAAAAGCATGGCGTAGTTTTCACAGGGTTTAAAACAAGCAGAAACAGTTCCAATGATAAATATGCAAATATATTGTAATTGTTAGATGAAAAGCATCAATTGCTACAAATGAAAGAAAGCCCTCTCCAAATTAATTAGAAGATAGATCGGCTTAGCCTTTGCCTATATTAAGGCAACACTATTTTCTAAAATGATTACCCGGATAGGTGATATCAAAAGTCCCGGATAGGTGATATCAAAAGTCCAGACGCACTTAGGTGGAAAAAAACAAAACCCAGGATAGAATTCTGATTGGAACTCACCGACACTAAGTGTGGAATGTTATCTGCTTAAGAGAGATGGACAGAGAAAGAATAACCCTGAAAACGAGTAACCCACAAGATAGGAAATAAACCAGGAAAAGGTAAACTAGAGAATGAAGGAAAAAAAGAGGGAATTGTCCATGATGTCACCTGTTACACAAAGTTCAAGTAAATAAAGAACTGAAAGTAGTGCATTGTACTTGAGAATTAGGAAGTGGCTGGTGAACGTAGGAAGAAACATTTCAATCATTGAAGGAACTCATGAAAGGATCTTACATCCGTGTGAGGTTTAGTGCACTTTCCAAATACCCATTCATATTACCTTTGATAGAACTCTGGACTCTGGGGAGGGAAGGTACAATGCACTACAGAAGAACCTGACATTAAGTGGCCTCTTCAAGTTGCCCTGATAGTTACTGACTATGCTGGGACCAAAACTTAGCTGTCTGAGCCCTCATCCTGGGCTCATTCCAATTCCTTGTTTTAAAATATGTTATGAGTGGATTCCTTCCAGGTCTTTTGAAAACTTAGAATAAGATTTCATCCTTTGGTATTCAAATGGGAAAAAAAGAAGTATAGTCTAGACAAACTTGCAAAATTTAGAAGTATTAAGATAAATGAATTACTAAGAGTTCCTGACATGGTATTCCATCTGCGAATCTGGCTGCTACCAAGTTAAATTCAGCCAGGTGTCTTGAAACTGGTAGGGCTTTAAAAGTCTCCTAATTTGATGAGTGATAATGTCACATCTCCCAAAATAAATCATTTCCATGTGCAGAAGTTACCTATGACTGAAGGCTTGTAATTTGGATTTTCAGAAATAGTAATTTGCGAGATTTGGGCCTTCTTGGAGAGATTTTGAAGGAAACCAGAAGTTGTTGAGTGGGGAATGTTATCTGCACACTTGTGGTGTCCTTATTAATGTAAATACCATAAATACCTCCTATGTAATATCTCTCACGTAGGATGGAGAACTGTCCACTGCTGTATCTCCAGTGTCTGGGATAGCAATTCCAGGGAATAGAAGGAGATAATTGCTGGTTCATTTAATAGTTACTGAACTAAAAATATTTTTTACATGACCACTATGTGATCTTCTGGGAAAGCCAAAGAAGTAAAAGACGCAAAAAGGTAAATAGAGCAAACAGGGACTTATTGGTAAGTGAGAAGGACAAGTTGACTTATGAAAGTTTGTTTTTATTTATAATACAATGGGAAAACCACAACTGGTTTAAAAAATCTGTGCTAGATTAAAAGGAAGCTTAAATTAATACTTAATAAACAAGAGTTAGTTCAGTTGTGCCTTATTGTTAAGCACCTTCCATGTCTCTCTACAGTCTACTTGTTTTCTGTTTAAGATCACACAAGTGCCTAGTCATATATCAAGCACAGAATTGATTTTGCCCTAGCTTTTGAACATGGAGGTAATAAACAGATATCCCAGGGAAATCTTACACGGGCCATTATAGCATGATGACTGGTATATTTGTTTCTAATTTTACCTCCTGATGACTGGTATTTTCGTTTCTAATTTTACCTCCTAAGTGTTGTTCATATGTGCTCTCTTCTCTCAGTCCCTCACGGTTGACATCCTGATCCACTGTAATAGCCTCCTTGTTGGATCTTCTATCTCCGGGTCTTCTCAACTTTATTATTGTCAAAGCCACCACTGAATATTTGAAGCTCTAATCTGAGAACTTTGCTCCAGGCTTCATGCCATTTCCATGATTGCAGCATTCCCTGAACTGTATTTCTTATGAAAAAAAACCAAAATGATTAGATTGGGGAGAGCTGGGGAATTGTGTGGGTTGAAGTAAGGAATCAGGGAATTGGTCTACAAAGAAATGTTTGGGAAACATATTATATTACATTCTTGAAGATTCACAGAGCATATTTGTAAATTAAAGACGCTGAGAAGTGGTTCAGGAAAGAAACAAGTATAAATTTCTTTTACCCAGTATTTTATGAGTGTATTTGATGGTGGAACTTGCCTGTAAAACTTTTAAATATGCATAATGGAAAACACTGCTCTCAAAATCAAGTCCAAGCCCCCTGCATATACACAGGGTGACCATATATTTAGTTTGCTAGGACAGTCCTAGTTTATGCTTGTCCTGGCCGCCTGTCTTCTGAGCATGCCCTTTCATTCTCAAACGTGCTTCAGTTCAGATGATGCATCATATGGTCCCTATACATATAAGGACCACATGGTCTGATCCTGCCTTTCCAAGCATCAAAATTTATGCTTGGAATATGTTGGCTTAAATAACTTCTCTTTCTCTGTCTGCTCTCCTCTCCCTCCCAGCAGCTAGCTCCCCAGTCACAAACCAGGGGTTTTCTTATTTCTGTGCTTTGCTCACGTAGTTCCCATCAGCTAGAATACATTTTTTCTTCTCCCCCATGTTTTAAACGATTCTTTATTTTGAAATAATTTTAGATTTATAGAAGAGCTGCAAAGATAGTACAGCACTCCTATATATACCTCACCCAGGTTCCCCTAATGTTTCCTTAATGTTAACATCTTACATAACCATGGTCCACTTGTCAAAACTAAGAAATCAGCATTGGTATAGCAGTACCAACTAAATTAGCTTGTATTTTCCCTGCACCAGCTCTAGAATCAGTCATTTTACTATTGAGCACTTCTTCTTTTTATTGGAAAAAGTTATTTAGAAATCAAAGGCCAGGACCACCAGGCACAGTAGCATGGCTCACACCTGTAAACCCAGCACTTTGGAAGGCGAAGGCAGGCAGATCATTTGAGCCCAGGAGTTCGAGGCCAGCCTAGGCAATGGGGCAAAACCCTGTTGTGATGGTTAATACTGAGTGTCAACTTGATTGGATTGAAGGATGCAAAGTATTGATCTTGGGTGTGTCTGTGAAGATGTCGCCAACAGAGATTAACATTTGAGTCAGTGGGCTGGAGAACACAGGCCCACCCTTAATCTGGTGGGCACCATCTAATCAGCTGCCAGCAAATATAAAGCAGGCAGAAAAATGTGAAAAGGCTAGCCTAGCCTCCCAGCCTATATCTTTCTCCCGTGCTGAACGCTTCCTGCCCCTGAACATCCAAGTTCTTCAGTTTTGGAACTCGGACTGGCTCTCCTTGCTCCTTAGCCTGCAGACAGCCTATGGGACCTTGTGATCATGTGAGTTAATACTTAATAAACTCATATATATATATATATATATATTCCATTAATTCTGTTCCACTAGAGAACCTTGGCTATTACACCCATCTCTACAAAAATTAGCTGGGTGTGGTGATGTGCACAGTAGCTATAGTCCCAGCTACTCAGGAGGCTGAGGTGGGAGGATTGCCTGAGCCCAAGAGGTCAAGGCTGCAGTGAGCCAAGATCATGCCACTGCACTGCAGTGTGGGCAACAGAGTGAGACCCTGTCCCCCACCCTACCAAAAAAAAGAAAAGAAAAGAAATCAAGATCAAGGCACTAACCTTCTCATTGTTACTAGGGTGTCAGTGCTTCTACGCTCCCCTCAATGGACAGAGCTAGGAAATAAATTTATGTATACTAATTCATGCATGTAGGATATTTACTCCAGTCTTCATGCCATCCCCATGTTGGCTGCATGCCCCAAAATATATTTGGTAAAAATAAAAGTGCTTGGACTGGGCAGAGGTGGGGTTTGTGTGAGTTGGGGTAAGGAATCAGGGAATTGATCCATAGAGAAATGTATATAGTATACATTATATGCAGTATAAGTCTTGTATAAAATATGTCTATAAATTTAATTTTACAAGAAACTGCCAAATTGTTTTCCAATTGTTTTACATATCCATAGCTATATCAGATTTTATCTATATATATAAACACGAGTTCATCTAGGCATTCCCAATTCTAGTCCAACATTATGGGGGTCATTCTAGCCTTCCCTTGTCCTAATTTTTAGCTTCTTTCACTAGAAGCGAGAAACCTAGCTCCCATTATCTGCCATTTATGTTCTTATTTCTATAATGTAAAAAATTAGGTTGGTGCAAAGGTAATTGTGGTTTTTGCCATTAAACCGCAATTACCTTTGCACCAACCTAATAGCTTCAGAATTGCTAACTCCTACTCTGTGTGAGAAAAAAATCTTTAGTGCAGTGTTTATGTACGATTCTTTTTGTCTTTAGCCTTATAATATTGAGTCAAAACAATGTTTTCTAAAAATCACCAAGGTCGGCTCTTTACCCATCTCCTTCAGTGAAATTAGGTTATGTTGACTTTGCAGTTAAATTCAGTCGTCATAGATCTGCATTTTATCCTATGATCCACAAATATACTGATTGATTTTTTAAATTTGTATAAAGCTCATTGTTTGTGGTATATAGTTCTGTGGATTCTTGACAGATACATAGAGTAATGTATCCATAACTCCAATACCGTAGAGAACAGTTCTACCATACTGAAAATTCCCTTTCACAACAACCTTTATTCAACCCATCCCCCTCCTCCCACCCTTGGCAACCACTTATGTTTTCTATCACCAGAGTTTTGCCTTTTCCAGAATGTCCTATAAATTCAATCATACAATATATAACCTTTTGGGTCTGATTTCTTTCACTTAGCAGAATGCATTTAAGATACATCCACATTGTTGTATAAATCTATAGTTTGTTTTTTTTGTGGCTGAATAATATTCCATTGTTTGGATATAACACAGCTTATTTATCCATTCACCTGTTGGCTGTTTCCAATTTTTGGCAATTATGAATAAAACTTCTATAAATACTTAAATACAGATTTTGGTAAAAATAGAAGTTTTCAATCATTTGAGTGAATATCTAGAAGTAGGTCTGTTGGGCTGTATAAGTGTATATTCATTTATTTTTGCTTTAAATATTGCTCTGGGGGAGGGGCCACCACACGTCTACTCAATGAAGAGAAATGTTTTTACAATTTACAGGTATTTTTTTTACACCTATTATGGCATGAATTCATAGGAAATAAGTTCTAGCAGCCTCCTTCTTATTGGTTCTCACACAGTGTGCTTCTCTGGATGGAGCAGGCTGCTGCTTTAATTGAACTCAGGTGACTTTCTCCTTGAGATCCTTTTCTGATCATTTTCCTTCACGTGTTTGAGGAAGCTGTCTCGGCACTTAGAGTACTTAATATGCTCAATATGCACATCAATTATCTTGGCAAGAATCATGCCCTTAACTTGTTTGTTTACAACAGTGCCAACAGTATGCTGGGTTACATTGTAGACTCTTCCAGTTTTTCCATGGTGATAGTTGTGGGGCATTCATTTTTGAACAGCACCCAACCTCTTGATGACTACGGTATAACCTTTCTTGTAGATTCGCATGTATGTGACCAAAGGAACAACTCCATGTTTTCTAAAAGGCCTAGAGAACATGTATCAGGTGCCTCTCCTCTTTCCCTTTGTGTTAATCATTTTGGCAAATTACTGGAAGATGGCAATTCTGGCTCTACATTTAATTTTACAAAATACTTCCAAATTGTTTTCCAAGGTGGCTGTATCATTTTGCATTCCCATCAGCAATGATTGAGGATTTCTGTTACTCTACTTCTTTGTCACTTTTTGATATTGTTGAATTGAAAAACATTTTTTTTTTCATTCTCATGGGTGTGTAGTGGCATGTCATTGTGATTTTATGTATGCTTATTTGAAATCCATCTGTCTTCTTTAGTGAAATGTTAATTCAAATCTTTTGCCTGCTTTTTATTGGGTTGTCTTCCCACTGTTGAGTTTTAAGAATTATTTTTGTATTCTGGTACTTTATCAAATATATCATTTACATGTATTTTCTCCTAGTCTGTAGCTCTGTAGCTTATCTTTTCATTCTCTTCTTTTAAAATTTTTTAAATTTTCTTTCAGAAAAGATCTGGGATCTGGCTATGTTGCCCAGGCTAGAACGCAGGGGCTATACATAGGCCTGATTGTTGGACATACAACTTTTTAAACTTCTGGGCTCAAGCAATCCTTTCTTCTCAGCCTCCCAAGTAGCTAGAACTATATGCACATGCCACCACACCCAGCTCATTCTCTTAATGGTGTCTTTCATGGAGAAATAAGTCTTTAATTTTGATAAATTTCAGGTTGCCATATTTTTGTTTTATAAATTATGCCTTTAGTGATTAATTTAAAAGCTCATCACCCAACCCAAAGTTATACAAATTTTTCCTATATTTTATTCTCAAAGGTTTATGGTTTTACATTTTACATACAGGTTTACAATTCATTTTGAGTTAATTTTTGTAGAATGTATCAGGTATCTGTTAAGGTTCATTTCATTTGTTTTTTTGCATATGAATGTCCAATTATTTCAGTACCTTTGTTGAAAAGTCTATCTTTTCTCCATTGAATTGCCTTTGCATTTTTGCCAAAACTCAGTTGACTATGTTTCTGTGAACCTCTCTCTATTTTTCATATTCTCTTCTATTAATCTATGCATATATTTTCTCCGACATCATGCTGTCTTGATTACTGAAGCTCTAGAGTAAGTTTTGAAATTGGATAATATGAGTCCTCTGACTTTTTTGTTTTCTGGAATTGTTTGATTATTTCAGTTTCTTGGCTTTTCTGTAGAAATTTTAGAAGCAGCTAGTCAATATCTACAAAATCATGCTGGAATTTGATTGGGATTGTTTTGACTTTACAGAACACATTGGGAAGAATTGACATCTTAATATTGAGATTTTCAATTCATAAACATAGTATATCTCCACATCTATTTAGATTTTCTTATATTGTTTTTCATCAGTGTTTTGTAACTTACAATATACAGATTCTGCACATATTTTGTGAGTCATACGTAATTTATTCATTTGTTTGGGTACTATTATAATGTATTTTTAAATTTTAATTTTTACTTCTTCATTGCTGAAATACGGAAATATTATTGGTTTTTGTGTATCATCCATGTATTCTGTGACCTTACTAAACGAATGTATTAGTTTTATGAGCTTGTGTATTATTTGGAACTTTCTACATAGACGGTTGTTCTGTGAAAGGGTATATATAAAAAGTGACCCCCAAATGCCAAAGAAGCCAAGAAACCAAAGAAGGAGGCAGACAAATCTAGTTCATTGGTATTGGGTGACTTATTAGAGGGAACTTACAGACAGCAGCATGGTCTTGGGTGGCCACAAGACACATAGTTCTCTGCACTGCAAACCCTGAGACCCAGGGCATGTATCTTGAGGGAAAAGTATATGTACTCTGGAAGGAATGTGCAGGTGGCTATGAGCATCAGGGCCTAAGATTTCTGTAACAGCATCAAGGGAGGTTTTGGAGGAAAACTTACAATAAATAGGTATTTCTAAATAAAAAGTAATACATCAGCAAGACATTTTGGCAGCATTCCTGGACTTGGGGTTAGTCAGAAGTTACATGGCAGATTGGCATTTAAAATAAAGTCACTATTTTCCCCACAAAAAATATAATCTGTGAATATAGTTTTATTTTTTTCTTATTCTGTATGCATTTTATTTGGTTTTCTTGCTCTGTCAAACTATTTAGAACTTCCATTATGACACTGAATGGTACTAACGAGAGAGGACATTTGTGCTGGGTTTCTGCTTAGGAGGAAAGCATTCAGTTTCTTACCACTAAGCAGGATGAACAGCATGAAGTTTGCTGTAGGTTTTTTAAGATTTCCTTTCCTAGGTTAAGGATGTTTTCTCCTACTTCTAGTTTGCTGAGAATTTTAATCATTAATTAATGTTAAGTTTTGTCAAATGCTTTTTCTCCACCTATTGACGACATACTTTTACTTTTTAGTCTGTTAATGTGGTGAATAGATAGTTATTGATTTTCAAATATTGAGCCAGCCTTGCGTTGCTAGGATTAATCCCACTTGGTGGTGATATATTATTCTTATTATATATTGCTGGATTTTATTTGCTAATATATTGTTGAAAATGCTTGTATTTGTATTTTTGAGGGCTATTGTCTGGAGTTTTTGCTTGTCTTTTTCTTATAATGTTTTTGCCTGGTTTCAGCATCATGACAATGCTGATCTCATATAAATGGAATGTGTCCCCTCCTTTTCTATTTTCTGAAAAAGATTTTGTAGGATTGGCATTATTTTGTCCTTAAATATCAGGAGGATTCACCAGTGAAATCATATGGGCCTTACTTTATATGTTTTTAAAGACTTTTAACTATACAGCACATTCATTACATATAGGACCATTCAGTTGATCTATCTCTTCTTGAGTGAGTTTCGGTAGTTTGTTTCTTTTAAGAGGTTTGTCCATTTCATCTAAGTTGTTGAATTTATATGTACAGGGTTGTTTGTAGCATTCCCCATTCTCTCTTTGATGTGTCAGGATCAGTAGTAATATTCTTTCTTCTATTTCTGATACTGTAATTTGCATCTTCTCTCTTTTTATCTCTTAGCCTGGAAACAGGTTTATTAATACTATCGATTTTTTTAAACTTTTGGTTCCATTGATTTTTTTCTATTATTTTTTGGTTTTCAATTTTACTTAGTTTTGTCCTAATATTTATTTCCTTCCTTCTACTTGCTGTAAGTTTAATTTGCTCCTTTTTTCTCTTGTTTCTTAAGCTGGAAGCTTAAGTTACTGACTTGAGATCTTTCTTCTTTTCTTATGTAAGCATTTACTGCCATATATTTTCATTTAAGTACTGCTTTAGCTGCGTCACACACATTTTGATATGTTGGAATTTTTACTTTCATTTCATTCAAACTATTTTTTAAATAACCCTTAAGACACCCTCTTGACCCATGGTGATTTTTAGAAATGTATTGTTTAATTTTCCAAATATTTGAGGTGTTTAAGATAATTTTATTTTATTAATATTTGGTGTATTTTTATGGTCAGAAAACATACTTTGTATGATTTATATTCTTTTAAATTTGTTAAGTTTTGTTTGCTGGCCCAGAATATGATCAATGAGTATTTCATGTACACTACAAAAGAAAGAGTAATATTGCTGTTGGGTGGAATATTTTATAAGTGTAAATTAGTTCAAGTTAGTTGGTAGTGTTTGGGGGATTTTGCTGATATTCTCCCTACTTATTTCATCAATTACTAAGAGAGGAGGGTTGAAGTCTCCAACTAGAACTGTAAATTTCTCTACTTTTTCTTTCATATCTTTCAGGATTTTCCCTATGTGTTTTGAAGTTCTGTTGTTATATGTAAACACTTTTAGGATTGTTATGTCTTCCTGATGAATTGACCCCTTTATTATTATATAGTACCCCTCTTTATCTCTAATAATAATCCTTATCTTGACATCTATTTTGTTTGAAGTTATTGTAGCTACTTCAGATTTCATTTGATTCAGTTTGATATGATCTATCTTTATCTTTTTATGTTTGTCCTATCCATGCCTTTACATTACAAGTGAGTATTTTGTAGACAGCAGAGTTGTGTCTTGTTTTTTTATTCTGTTTTAAATTCTTTGTCTTTCAACTAGTATGTATAGATCATTTAAATTTAAGGTTATTGACAATTTGAATTAAAATCTACCATCTCTCTAGCTGTTGTCTGTTCTATTTTTATTTTTCCTCCTATTCTTTCTTTCCTGGGTTTTATTAGGAATTTTTAAATGATTCTATTTTATCTCCTCTATTGACTTATTATGTGTATTCCTCCTAAAAATTATTTTTACCTCTTTAAAAAATTAACCTAAATCTACTTTCAAATGAGGTATTTGCAAGGACGTTATAACAGTATATTCCCAAATCCTTCTTCTCATTCCTTCTGCTACTGTTATACAGAAAACAATATTGTATGGTTTTGTATGTATGTAGAGTATTGTTATACTCTCAAAGTCATTCATCTTTTAGAGTAACTTAAAATAAGAGAAAAAAATTTTATTTTACCTTTACATATTCCATTTCTAAATCTCTTCAGTTCTTTGTATAGAGCCAGGTCTATGACCTGTATCATATTCCTTCTATCCAAATAATTGTTTTTCTACTTTGAGTGAAAAGGGCAAGAAAAGCAAGAACCTTAAAGAAGATGATGTGTATTTATGGCACAAACATTTACAATGTCTTATTAAAATCATAAACAAAGTGAAAGAGAATGACAAATGAAGAGAAAATGCCTGCAAGCTCTAATACAAATGTTTTACATCCTATTATAAAGTATAAGATAGACAAACCTCCTGTGGTAGATGTTATTGACACCTCAGCCAAGTTCTCTTTGACTGCCTCAGTAACCAATCCATAGTTGCTGTGAGTAATCAGCTAAGCACCAATCACAGCTACCTTCTTCTCTAGAAAATTGCCCTTGGCCCAAGGGAGCTGCCCCACCCAGAGTCAATATGCGCTGACTCCCCCCAACCTCAACCAATGACAAATTGACATCAGTCCCTGGACTTACGTTGGAATTAATTCTGTGGTGCAACTTGTGCTCCAGAGCTTCCCTGTGGGATCCAACCAAAAGTCTCCAGCCAAGACCACAGTCTTTCTCAGAACATGCTGTGGAACCAACTTCTCTTACTGCCCTTCTCCTGTGAGAATTCTTTCCAAATTCTCCATTCTGAGCCCAAGTTTCTGGTTCTAGAGAAACCAAACCAAGACACCACACTAGAAAACTTAGTAAAAGCTCATAATAGACAATTCACAGAAGTCTTAGTCCAAGTGTCTTGAAAAATAGAGCCTAAGGCAAAACTTTACCTACTAAGGTTTTACAGTAATCCTACAGCAGCAAGAGCAAAGTGTTACAACAAGTTTAGCCTAAAGCTGCCTCCTTATGTATTTTAAGTTCAGCCTAAAGGTTTATCTGTACATCGTGAACTACAAACAAGTGGAGGTACAGATCATAGCCTACACTTGTACCAATCACTGAGTTTTGGCCAAATGTAGCCAACTGTTTGAACCGTGTTCAGTTAAGGCAAATGCGGGGCTGTCACCAATCCAGCTGTTTTTGTGCTTACTCCTATTTTCTGTATGTCACTTTCCTTTTTTCTGTCCATAAATCTTCTTCCTCTACGTGGCTGCACTGGAGTCTCAGAATTTACTCTAGTTTGGGAGGCTGCCCAGTTCACGAATCTTCTTGGCTCAAATTCCTTTAAATTTAATTTGGCTGAAGTTTTTCTTTTATCAGATGGCATCAGAAATTGGATCTAAAGTAGAGCTTCTAATGACCCCCATGAGCACTGCGTGACCAAGGGAGGTACCCGCTGGACCCATTGTGTCTGTTGCTCTCTCAGAGCAGCTAGAGAATATGGTTAAGTTCTCTCGCTCGGATTCTGAGGCTCCACAGATTTGTGTTTTGAACGCTCTGAGTTTCTTTGAGCAAATTTCTGATCCAAGCTGGATTTGGAAGTCGCGACAGACACTGGACTGGGTCCAAGATCAGAATGGATCCCGTAATTAACTGGCTTGGATCCAGTTAGAGGTCTCTCACATCTGACTCAGTCAGAAAGAAACTGGTAGTAAATGGCATAATTGCAGGGGGTGTAAAATTTGGCTTTTGGAAATTTGCAGGGATTTTTGTGTTCTACCCCTTTGTTTCATTTTTCTTGTGCACTTAAATAGGAATAGAAATCAGTGGCTAAGTTGGTCAAGGGAACCTGAGAAAGCCCAATATTTCAGATAAAAATGGGATCTTTAATTTCTGAAGAACTGAATTCCTTCCAGCTTACACACTAGGCCCCGGAAGCAGCAGAGTCTTACAGAAATGGCAAAATCTTACTAAAGATAACTTACAGTAGAACATTCCAAATAACACTGCACTGAAGTGCATTTGAAAATGTGGGCTCCCAAATTAGTCTCATCTATGGATGCCTATTGATATGCAGAAGCTTCTAATAAAAGCTCAATTTTTTATTTAAAGACTTTACAAAAGCCAAATAAAAAGGTTAAGCAATTGATTTTTTAAAAACTCAAACTTAGTTTTTTAAAAACTTAGTTTTTAAAAAACTAAGCCAAAAGTAACTAACCTTTTGGCTTAGTTACTATGTCAATCCAAAGGATATAGACTGCAGCACCAATTGGCTGACTTTGGGTAAGTAGTGGGGTACATTTTGCCTGGAAACCTGGATGGGTTTGGGTTCAAGGCCCAACTTAGGAAAGTCAGAGTCCCTGGTAAGATGTAGGGGGTTAGAGGCTCTCCCCTCAGTAAAATCCCTCTTTGTTAAAAGTGGATTTGGCACTATAGGGTGTTAATGGCTATTCTCTCTGGATTAATCTGCCTTGCCCTTTTTGTTAATGACAATGGGTGACCGGATTAGGCAAGGAAAGGACCATGGGATATGGGAACTTTTCCCTCCCCAAAGGGGGAAACTTGAGAGCTCATGGGACTGGAAGAAAAGATCCCTTTGTGACTGATGAGTGGCTGCCTGAACTTTTGATTCAGCAATGCTGCAATGGGTGGGTCTTTCTCTGGCTTCTCTCAGCTCCTTGCCTTCCCCACCCTGCCACAGGCAGTGCTTTTCTCCCTTTCTCTCCTTTCTCTTTTCTATCTTTTTTGTTACTTGGGGCAACTGTCTGCTTTTTCATCATTTCCAGAGACCACATGTTGAAACTCCTGGTCAGAAAATCATTCCACCTGACTCTGAGTGGATCAAAGATGACAGACGGGGCCCAACCGGGGGCAAGTTTGAACCTTGCCAGTTTGATGTTCAGTGCTAGGCAGAGTGTTGTTTTGCCACATGTATTTTACCCTGGCCAGAATGGAAAATATTAATTCGATTCCCCCATGCAACACCTCAGGTGGCGTCTTACAAAATTGAGAGGCTTCTGCCTGTGGGTCCATGAAACCAAAAAAGATGATTTTCCTTTGTATTGCAGCTTGGCCCCCAGGGCTATGGTGCAGCCAGTAGGGTCACTAGGGTGACTCAAGGAAAGGGAACCCAGAAACGTGGCATGCCAGCAAAAATGGTAAGGATTTCTTACCAGTCAGACTTCTGGCCTCTCTGTCTCTTTGCAAACCAGTTGTAGGAACGGTAAAAATCACTGTCTGCTCTGCAAAATTTTAATTAATAAGAAAAAAGATTCATGAGGGTAATCTTAAGCTGTAGTGAATCTGGTTTACTTTGTGCTAAGAATTTGTCTTTCTGTGTTGTTCTGTCATAAAAAGAGGTCCTTAGGATAGAATGTGGGCCTAAACTCACTGTTCAAGCCAGCCCGGCAAACTGGTCAAGTACACGCTTTGCTGCAGGTGCCTGAAACAAAAAAAGCTAGTTGAGATTTCCCTCCTATCTTGTTTTATGTCCTTGGGAGCTTCACCCTATAACCACATGGTGGTAGTTTCTCTTGGTCTCTGCCATCCAGGAAACAGGAATTTTGGGGTTCATATCATAGTTAGCTCTAAAAATTATCTTAATCAGTTAAAAGCTATTGCAAGCTCAAAAGTGACTGCTTTCAGCTCCTTCTGGGAAGACCAGTGGAAACTGCCCAATGCTTAGCTTGGTGGCTAAGGCTTTATCTTTTCACAGTGGTGGCCAGGGCTCAAATCCTGGCTTAGGGAATGAGTCCTTTCTCATTCGATATCTCTGTGACTTTTGCCATTTATTGATTCCTTTCCCCTTTATGAACAACTTCTGACTTCCCATCTTGAATTTTCCTTTCTCTGAGGACGTGGGAGGTTACCTTTGGTAAGTTCAAAAGCCAGAAATAATTTTTGTTTGTTCTGGCTAGAGTCTAGCAATAAGATATTTGGTTAAAAGTCAGCTTAATTAAAAGTAGATATTCAAGCTATAGGTGTATTTGAAAGGCCTTCATGGTTTTTTCTATTCTTGGATCTCGTTTTTTTCAGGAAAACATTTTTTTTTTTCTTTTCAGCCATTTGAATTGTTTTTCTTCATTTGTCTCCTTGCCACTCTTGATGCACACATGAGAGGAACTTCGGAAAGCCTGGGACTCCTTGGGAAAAACAGGAGGTGCCACAGACCCTGTTTTGGGAAAAACCTTTGTTTTCCCCATGAAACCTCAAGAATTAAGGCTAAATATACTTTTGGGGATAGCTAATGTCAGTTATGGGGGAATACATGGCTCTTTGCACATTTGGATCAGAGAAATGTGCTCTTGGCCACCTAGAAGGTATGGAAATGTCCCCATCCCCCTGCCCCCACTGAGAGATGACTCCCATGGGAGATCGGCTGATTTCCTCTTTTTATGACTCCCATGGGAGATCGGTTGAGTCACTCTTTTTATGACTCCCATGAAAGATCGGTTGAGTCACTCTTTTTATGACTCCCATGGGAGATCGATTGATTCCCTCTTTTTATGACTCCCATGGGAGATCAGTTGATTCCCTCTTTTTTGGGTAGGGGGTAGGATCCAGGATCTGGTATAAAAATAAGACCCTTAATTTTGGGAATCTCTTTTGCCCTCAGGATGTGCCTGCTAATTAGGCCCTAGAAACTGGTGTCTTCCTAGCCCTGTTTTTCCAAGGACTCCACTCTGAAGCCAGTAATCCAATTAAGAAACTTGAAAACTGGCAAACGAAAAGTCTTATCAATACTGGATCCTCCTATTTTTCTGTGTATTTATATGTGTTGTGTGTGTGACATTTATAAATAAAAGAGCTCTGATTAACTGGCTTAATAATAATAAGCACTTAAATCAATTTTTTTTCAGAAAAATAAAAACGGTAATGCCTTTTACTTTACGTGACTGTAGTAAGCTTTGGGAAATAAAGAGTTTTAAATACTATTGGTAAAATAAAGATAGTTGGTCTAAATTAGGCAGGTCAGACATTAGGTTTGCTAAATTCTTTAAGGTAATAAACTGCTTCTTTAACTTTTGAAAATTGTTCAACGTAACTGCTTTGGAGCCATTAGATTCCAGGTAAGGTCTGGAGACATGTGGAGTTAGTCAAGCCCCTGGCTATGCTAAAAAAACAGTCAGACTTTATCTGTCTGGGCCCTAGGCTTCACACCTAGTACATAATTAAAATCCACTTAGTGGGTTTTTCACCAAAAATAAAAATCACTAAGAGTTAACATTGTAACATGTAAATAAGACTACTGAAAAAACAGTTTTACATGCAAGCTGTGTGAGTAAGGTGAAATGTGCTTTTGATAAAAGATCATAAGAAAACATGGGAATGTGTGTGTTTTCTTTTTGTCGTTCGTTTTTTGTTTGCCTAGATTAAAGGGCTAATGGACTGTTTTAATTTAGAAAGGATAAAGCTGAAGGTTTGAGCAAGTTGTGGAAGGTTTGTGAAAAATTAATCTTGTAAAAGAAATTCTGTGTGTGAACATATTGGCTAAATTTAAAGGGGTATTATACAGGTTTTCCATAAACTGAACATTGGAATAAAAGCAAAACAAGGTTCTCTTAGAGCACTGATCTCTTCAACAAAAATTTGTAAAGGGTTATTAAAGGTTTATGAAAATCTCACCTTATGGTCAAACTGATTAAAATAGGATAGATTTGTCTATAAGATGTTATTAAAAATTGGGGTTGACATTAATAGTACACTAATGCAAGGGTGAAATTTGGCTTTCTCTCTTGAGTAAGACTTTCATAGAATATTAAAGACAAATGAAAGATTTTTGTTTGCCTTTTGAATAAACCACAGGAAAAAGAAGGAAAAGAAAAGAGACAGATTGTTTGGAAAGCTAAGTCTTCCCTCTATCAATGAGTAAAGGTTTTTGCCTTTTTTTTTTTTTTTTTTTGAGACGGCGTCTCGCTCTGTCGCCCAGGCTGGAGTGCAGTGGGGCGATCTCGGCTCACTGCAAACTCTGCCTCCTGGGTTCACGCCATTCTCCTGCCTCAGCCTCCCGAGTAGCTGGGACTACAGGCACCTGCCATCATGCCCGGCTAATTTTTTTGTACTTTTTTTTAGTAGAGACAGGGTTTCACCTTGTTAGCCAGGATGGTCTCGATCTCCTGACCTCGTGATCCGCCCGTCTTGGCCTTCCAAAGTGCTGGGATTACAGACGCGAGCGACGGCGCCCGGCCAGGTTTTTGCCTTTTTAAAGATTCCAGGTAATAATAGTGACCTGTGGTGACCTGGAATTTTATTTTGTAATAGCAAGTGTTTTAAACTTTTAACGTATCTGACAGGCTTCCTACAATCAAATTTCAGCTTCAAAATGGTCTTTTCTGACCTCTAACTTTGGGATGCAACAGAGAGCCCCTGAAGCATCCCAAAAGAGAGGTAAACAGGATTATTTGACATGTTAAGTTACATGGGAAGCATTGTCAAAATAAAAAATAATGTTTAACCCTCTTTAGGTTATATTTTAGTGAATGTTATTAATATATGTTCCAAGTTGAATGGAATGTCTAAAATTCTAAGATGTCCAAGTATATGCTATCAATCATAATTATGGTTAAGTTATTGCAGACCACAGAAATAACCAAATTTCTTTGTCAATTTTGTCTTTATCACTAGTCATTTCCGCAGTTAATTGCTTAATGCTGATGCAGTTTCTGGAAACTTCGTAAGCATGGAAAAAAATCCGAGAATACGGTGTCTTTTAGGAGGTTCATGAAATGATGGAAAGGACCCTCAAAAGCACCTTTGAACACAGGTTTGTTTTCTTTCTTTCTTTTTTTTTTTTTTCGAGACTGAGACTCGCTCTGTTGCCCAGGCTGGAGCGCAGTGGCATGATCTCAGCTCACTGCAACCTCCACCTCCTGGGTTCTGCAGGGAAGGGCAAGAGTAGAGTAGAGAGTAGCCATACGTTAAAGTATTTGGCGTGGGGATAATTTTAAAACAGATGTTTCCGTTTGGGGCATTTACCTGTTTAGCTTTGGCGTCCCCTCATTTGCTCAACCGAGTGTTGTTCAGATTGACCGCTAGGGGGCAGAAGAGTATGGGAAAATAAGAGGACCATAAACTAGACTGAAGCTGTTATCTTAAAAATAGTTCAGCAATAAAGAAATGCCCAGAAATAATGAGTAATATATCACAATCCCCTTTATATTTTTACCTACAACTTTAAAGATCTTATTTTCAATCATCATAATTTATAATATTGTTAAGTAAATTATTTCTAAATTATGAATAAACTTTCCTCAAAAATTAGTATTTGAAGACACTTTTTAAAAAAAGGTTAAGAAAATTATCATGACTTAATATTTCTTCTGATACTGATCAAGAAGTGGAAATTTTTTTTAAATTGTTGAAAAAACCATTATATCATTCGAACTCTGTAAGAATATTAATTAGATTTTGGTCTAGAAAGAATCTAATAATAGAAATTTCAGAACCATTACTATATGATATGGTTTGGCTGTATCCCCACCCAAATCTCATCTTGAATTGTAGCTCCCATAATCCCTGTGTGTCATGGGAGGTACCTGGTGGGACGTAATCGAATCATGGGGGGCAGGACTTTCCTGTGCTGTTCTCATGACAGTCAATAAGTCTCACGAGATCTGATGGTTTTATAAAGAGAAGTTCCCCTGCACATGGTCTCTCTTGCCTGCTGCCATGTAACACATCCCTTTGCTCTTTCTTCATCTTCCACTATGATTGTGAGGCCTCCCCAGCCATGTGGAACTGTGAGTCCATTAAACTTTTTTCTTTTATAAATTAACCAGTCTTGGGTATGTCTTTATTAGCAGCATGAGAACAGAGTAATGCATTATACCTAACTTCTTCCATAAGTCATAAAGTAAAATACAGCATCTTGAACAATTTTGTTCAGGCCATAGTGCAGGATTGTAATTATTTGACTTGCATGTGACATGAGAAAAGCAATTTCATTACTTTACAATGATATTTGGTAGATAACTGACACACAGAAGATTCATAATAAATAACCATTTCCTTAACTCTTAGTCCCCTGGGTGATTAATTGTGATATATAAGATTATGGCCCCCAAATAAATCTCTCTAGTCTTTTCAGCTCTACACAGATCTATCCATTTATTGGACAGTCCTCAATCTGATTGCTCAAAGGCATCTCAACATCAAAACGTGCCAACTGGAAATCTCCTCCTCTTCCATCCACTACCGAAGCTTTTTCCTCTACCAGCTTATATAGGCCAGAATGTAAGAAATGATCCTGGAATTTTCGTTTTTTCTCATCCACAACATCAAATCCATTTCCAGATTGTTTTAGGCAGAAACTTAATTTATTATAAAGGTTTCAGGAAGACCCCATAATTTACAGGAAGACATAAGAACCCAAGACCATGGGAACCCACCTGTTGTATCAGCATGACCTAGATGTGAGACATGGAGTCAAAAGATAAAATTTTGAAGCTTTAAGGTTTGATTGCCCCACTGGATTTTGGACTTGCATGGGGCTTATAGCCCCTTTGTTTTTACCAATTACTCCCATTTGAAATGGGTGTGTTTATCCAATGTCTGTACCCTCATTGTCTGTACCCTCATTGTAACTAGGAAGTAACTACCTTGCTTTCGATTTTACAGGCACATAGGCGGAAGGGACTTGCCTTGTCTCAGATGAGGCTTTGGACTGTGGACTAGTGAGTTAATGCTGAATAAGTTAAGACTTTAGGGGACTGTTGGGAAGGCATGATTGTTTTTGAAATGTGAGGACATAAAATTTGGGAGGGGCCGGGGTGAAATGATATGGTTTGGCTGTGTCCCCACCCAAATTTCATCTTGAATTGTAATTTCCACAATTCCCACGTGTCGTGGAAGGGAACTGGTAGGAGATTATTGAATCACTGGGACAGTTTCCACCATACTGTTCTTGTGGTGGTGAGTAAGTCTCACGAGATCTAATGGTTTTATAAGGAGTTTTCCCTTTCACTTGGCTCTCATTCTCTCTTGCCTGCCACCATGTAAGACATACCTTTCGCCTTCTGCCATGATTGTGAGGCCTCCCCAGCCACGTGGAACTGTGAGCCCATTAAATCTCTTTTTCTTTATAAATTACCCAGTCTTGGGTATGTTTTTATCAGCAGCATGAAAATGGACTAATACACTTGCACATGTACCCTCTGAATCTAAAATAAAAGTTAAAATTATATATAAAAAAAGAGTGACATGTTGCTGAGAATTTCTAGCACTGAGGAAAGTAAAAATGGGTTTAAAGGAGCTGTTAATCATTATTATTTCTTGTCAATGAAGACTGGTGGTATTTCTGTGTCTGTGCCCTTCCTAGTTAATCAATTATATCTGTAGAAAACATTTCTGTTGCACTGATCAGAATTTATTTCAAGATTTTTTTCTTAGGCAATAAGGCACAAATGTAACAGACTGTAGCAAGTCCTATAACTGTATTTTTTCACCAGACCAGTGTGCTTGGATTCTGTCACATCCTATTTTTCTTTGTGTTAAAGGATTCGTGAAGATGATGATTATAGGAGAGAAGTATTTTTCATAACTACTCTTTCTTGTTAAACAGTCTCAGAGAGAGGGCTGGGTTGGGGTGGGGACAGTGATAAAGATAGGCAGAAATAAGTATGTATGTGTATGTTTAATGGATAGCCCTGCTTAAAGGAGAACTGTATTTTTAAAAATTTTGATGACTAGAAGTATTTGGCAACAGGTAGAAAACACTTGTTTAAAATTTACAGTTAATTTCCCGTCTTAGAAAACAGAGCATCAGTCCAGCTTTGGAGCACAGACTCATCTTCATTTCTGCAGGGAAATCAATAGAATAGCAAAATGGCCATTCAAATATATTGCAATTTTACATTCTTTGTTATTCTCAAAGAAATCATGAAGTTACCAGAAATACAAATATCGACATTAAGTCTTACACTTTGGCAGTGAAATTGTAGCATTATATTGAAATGAGACTGCATCTGAAAGCTTTTCACGTTGGGAGTAATGGTGTTGGGGAAAGCAGAGGTTAATTGAGGCAGAGAACCTGAACCACAGTTTGTAGAGTTTTATTTGGGTGTGGTGGTGGGGGTTTGCGAGCGGCTTGCACAAGATGATGAATGGACAGGATATACTAAACACCCAGTTTTTGAATATTGCTTTTTGTAAAAGGAAGTTTTTATCTGGAAATAATTTTAAAGCTACAGAAATTTGTGCAAGATTGTGCAAAGCACATTTATATTCCCTTTACCCAGATTCACCTATTTGAACTTTGCTCCATTTGCTCTAACATTTGTTCTCTCTCTCCATCTTTATCCCTGTGTATGTACTGTGGCAGGAAGTCAGGGACCCTGAATGGAGAGACTGGCTGGAGCTGCGGCAGAGGAACATAAATTGTGAAGATTTCATTTTAATATGGACATATATCAGTTCCCAAAATTAATACTTTTATAATTTCTTATGCCTGTCTTTACTTCAATCTCTGAACATAAATTGTGAAGATTTCATTTTAATATGGACATTTATCAGTTCCCAAAATTAATACTTTTATAATTTTTTATGCCTGTCTTATTTTAATCTCTTAATCTTGTTATCTTCATAAGCTGAGGATGTATGTTACCTCAGGACCACTGGGATAATTGTATCTAACTGTACAAATTGATTGTAAAACATGTGAGTTTGAACAATATGAAATCAGTGCTCCTTGAAAAAGAACAGAATAACAGTGATTTTTAGGGAACAAGGGAAGACAACCATAAGGTCTGACTACCTGTGGGGTCGGGCAAAAAGAGCCATATTTTTCTTCTTGCAGAAAGCCTATAAACAGATGTGCAAGTAGAAGAGATACCACTAAATTCTTTTCCTGGCAAGGAATATTAATATTGAGACTCTAGGAAAAGAATTGCATTCCTGTGGGGAGGTCTATAAATGGCTGCTCTGGGAGGGTCTGTCTTATGTGGTTGAGATAAGGACTGAAATATGCCCTGGTCTCCTGCAGTACCCTCAGGCTTACTAGGGTGGGGAAAAATCCCATCCTGGTGAATTTGAGGTCAGACCGGTTCTCTGCTCTTGAACCCTGTTTTCTGTTAAGATGTTTATCAAGACAATATGTGCACCACTGAACATAGACCCTTATCAGGAGTTTCTGATTTTGCCCTGGTCCTGTTTCCTCAAAAGCATGTGATCTTTGTTCTCCTTTTTGCCCTTTGAAGCATGTGATCTTTGTGACCTCTCCCTGTTTGTACACCCCCTCCCCTTTTGAAGTCATTAATAAAAACCTGCTGGATTTGCGGCTCAGAGGGGCATCACGGTCCTACCGATGTGATGTCACCCCCGGAGGCCCAGCTGTAAAATTCCTCTCTTTGTACTCTTTCTCTTTATTTCTCAGCTGGCCAACACTTATGAAAAATAGAAAGAACCTACACTGAAATATTGGGGGCAGATTCCCCCGATAATGTACAGTTTTTTGGAGTCATCTGAGAGTAAGTTGAGGCCTAAATATTTCAGCAATTTAACATTTTTTTGTTTATACAAGGACATAAAAATCAAGCAATCAGCAATTTAACATTGATAAAATATCTTTACCAAGTACCACCCATATTCTAATTTTGTCAGTTGACCTAGTAAGGCGTTCCATTCTAGGATCACATACTTCTTTTTTTTTGAAACAGAGTCTTGCTCTGTCACCCAGGCTGGAGTACAGTGGCACAATCTTGGCTTGCCGCAACCTCTTCCTCCCAGGTTCAAGCAATTCTCCTGCCTCAGCCTCCTGAGTAGCTGGGACTACAGGCACCTGCCACCACACCCGACTAATTTTGGTGGGTTTTTTTTTTGTATTTTTAGTAGAGATGGGGTTTCACCGTGTTAGCCAGGATGGTCTTGATCTCCTGACCTCGTGATCTGCCCGTCTTGGCCTCCCAACTCTCTTGCTCTTTAGTCTCCTTTATTCTGGAGAAGTTCTTTAGGCTTTTACAACATTAACATTTTTGAAGAATATAACTTCAACCCCCACCGCCCTCCACCCTTCTAAAAATAGGATGTTTCTCAACTTGGGTTTGTCTGAAATTTCTTCATGATTAAATCCAGGTTATGCATTCCTGACTGGAATACCATGTACAGTATATTTTGTGCATCTCATAGTATCTTATCCAGAGGCATACCTGGCCATCTGCCCTTCATTGGGGATATTAATTTTGATCATCTTGTCAGGGTCTTGTTTGATGTCTCCACTATATAGCTACTATTTTTTCTTTTGCAGCTAATAAGCAATTTCTGGGAAACAGTTTAAACCATATAAGTACTACCTGATTCTCATAAAACTCCACCCCTCCTCAATTTAGCATCTAGTGATGATTGTTGCCTAAATCAATATTAACGTGACGGTTCCAAAACAATAATGTTTCAAATTTATACTCTCTTCATATGTATCAGTTGGCACTTTGCATTCTATTGTAAGAAAGAGTTTTCGTTTGTCATCTATCTATCTATCTATCTATCTATTTATCAATCATTTTATCTATATCTGATTAGTGTGGCATCATTGATTCTTTTTCAGTGTTTTATACTTTTTATTCCCCCTAATTATATAAGGACCCAAATTGTCCCACATTCAGTCAGTAGGAGCTCATTTATGCTAGCAACATCGTTCTTATGAAATACCCCAACATTTAAAAAAATCTTTCTTAATTTTTGGCATCCAAATGTGTTCCAGTTTCCTCCCGTACTTCCTTCCCTGTCCCATGCAGGAATGAACCATTTCTTTGAATAAGAAAGAAGCCCTAGTTGCTCTTACTGGATAAAGGTATTAAACACCAAGATGTGGGTCTTAGGGGTGCACCTTGCTACTCAAGTGTCTTGGCTTCCAGGAATGGGCAAGTTTTAAGACACTCTACGAGACTGAAGGCTGCTATTTTAGGGCTCAAGTATAAAAAACTGAGGAAAGTGGTCACTATCTTTTTGCACAACAGCATCCTCAATTGGGTGTTAGGGAAGTGGGGATTTTTAAAGTTTAGGAAAATAGCATTCTTTAAATAGACATTCAGAATCTCAGGCAGGGCACCACGTATGTGGCAGTGGTGGAATTTGTTTAGCCATTTTGAGAGTAAAACAAGAGATGCGGTGGACCTTATCAGGAGACCTGGGGAAGAAGAGGAGAACATAGGGGTATGGAATGTGATTTTATTGGGTAGACTGATTTGTGTGCACATAAATGCATTTTTCTGAGGGATCCTAGGAGTAACCAGGAGACATTTTGCAAGGAGGAGGTTAAGTCTTGTGCCATCAAACTAGTGAGGGCTCTGGTAAGAATGAACTGGGAAATAAAAGTAAAAATAAATTGATTTAAAACTCTTAGATCAGTGAAGCCAGAAAATACTAGAGAAACCTGAAAACACCTGTACACATACCTGTACACACACAAACACACACACACACAATTTAAAATTCACAGACTAGTGAAGCCTATTACCTAAAAACTGTAGCCTTATAAAGAAAAGCTCAGTCCTCCTCAGAGAGTTACAAGGAAAGAGTAGCCATTTATTTAGGAATATATTTGACTTATGTGTATGCATGTAACCTTTTCTAGGAATGTACACTGTCAACAGAGCCCAGACCCATGGCATAGGGTTAATGCCAATAAAAGTAGTTCAGTCTCTAGCTCAAAGATTAAGATTCAGATGCAAGGTTGCACTTATTCATGGTTAAATGAAGTAAAACTATTCACTGTCGTTAGGTGAACTCTTTAAACCTTCTTAAGACCATATGCCTCAGTATACGAACAGACTCATACACCTAGAGAAATCAAGTTGGTCTCTATTTGTACCTTGGATGACTCAGCATGAATCTATTCTTCAAGGATATGGCTTATCTAAAAACGTCCCTCCGGTCCACCCCAGTTTTTGTCTATTCTTCTGTGATAGGTTTAAAACTACACCGTTTTTCTAAGGATGGGAAGGTAAGATGTTAGGTGAGTTATTGCTTTTTTTAATTATTAATTTTAGACACCTAACACTGCCTATTAGCCTGGAAAATACTTTTACACTGACTAATATCAATTCAATAAGATTTGTTCTCTAAATCATCTCAAGCTGTCTGAATCATGAAAGAATATAAAAAGAAAAAAAAACACAAATTCTGAAAACATAAGTAGTAGAAGAAATGTATTCCTAAAGTAAGTTTAAAGCTAAGCTATTATGAGGAAACTTTTCCTTAATCTTCACACTCTATACCATAGGGATTTTGAAGGTATAGTTTGAAGGAGATGTAATTTACCTCTTCCTTCATGAATATATGAAGCATAGTTTGTCATTAGTGCTAAAGTGCTGCTCAGGGAAGATAATGTAAGAAATAAAGCTCAGCCTTTGATAGCCTAATTACTTCTCAACTGTGGTGGTTACAGATGAGATTTTTCAGAAGGTAAACTAACACACAAGAAAATAATTTTTTTAATGATTTGTCAATCATATATATATATATATATATATATATATATTTGGACTAAGTGTATTGCCAGCCATTTATTTAGGAATATATTTGACTATATTTTTAATGGCTTTCTGCAACACATTTCCACTCTAAATATATTAAACTGTGAATGTGGGAACACTTTTTAGAAAGATCAAGAGGTTATAGTTAATATGGAAAAATATTGGTAGAAAAATCACAAACTTTTATCATTTTAACTGGAGATTTTTTCCCCTCCTAGAAGACTTTGAAATTGCTTCCTTTTAAAAAAAATTTTGAAAGCAGGGATTTGAGAACTTTAAAATAGCTCAAACAAGAAAGCAATGGTGAACAATTTCTCCCAAGCTGAGGCTGTGGAGCTGTGTTACAAGAACGTGAACAGATCCTGCATTAAAACTCCTTACTCGCCAGGTCCTCGAGCTATCCTCTATGCTGTCCTTGGTTTTGGGGCTGTGCTGTCAGTGTTTGGAAACTTACTGGTCATGATTGCTATCCTTCACTTCAAACAACTGCACACACCTACAAACTTTCTGATCATGTCGCTGGCCTGTGCTGACTTCTTGGTGGGAGTCACTGTGATGCCCTTCAGCACAGTGAGGTCTGTGTAGAACTGTTGGTACTTTGGGGACAGTTACTGTAAATTCCATACATGTTTTGACACATCCTTCTGTTTTGCTTCTTTATTTCATTTATGCCGTATCTCTGTTGATAGATACATTGCTGTTACTGATCCTCTGACCTATCCAACCAAGTTTACTGTGTCAATTTCAGGAATATGCATTGTTCTTTCCTGGTTCTTTTCTGTCACATACAGCTTTTCGATCTTTTACACGGGAGCCAACGAAGAAGGAATTGAGGAATTAGTAGTTGCTCTAACCTGTGTAGGAGGCTGCCAGGCTCCACTGAATCAAAACTGGGTCCTACTTTGTTTTCTTCTATTCTTTATACCCACTGTCGCCATGGTGTTTATATACAGTAAGATATTTTTGGTGGCCAAGCATCAGGCTAGGAAGATAGAAAGTACAGCCAGCCAAGCTCAGTCCTCCTCAGAGAGTTACAAGGAAAGAGTAGCAAAAAGAGAGAGAAAGGCTGCCAAAACCTTGGGAATTGCTATGGCAGCATTTCTTGTCTCTTGGTTACCATACATCGTTGATGCAGTGATTGATGCTTACATGAATTTTATAACTCCTCCTTATGTTTATGAGATTTTAGTTTGGTGTGTTTATTATAATTCAGCTATGAACCCCTTGATTTATGCTTTCTTTTACCCATGGTTTCGGAAGGCAATAAAACTTATTTGTAAGCAGCAAGGTCTTAAGGAGTGATTCATCAACAACTAATTTATTTTCTGAAGAAGTAGAGAAAGATTAAAAACATTACTGTAGAGACCTCAAAACTAACTTGAAATTAAGGTCAAGTGCAAAAATAAACACTTGGACATAGAGAGGCAAGCATGATCGTATGCCAAGTTGGAGGACAATACATTCAACAGTTGTTCTAAAGCATTTGTTGTCTTCATGTATTTTGACATATTTTAGATTTAGTGATAAGTGAATAAGATTTGCTGATTCTTTTCCATTTAGCATTCTTTTATGGTTTTCTGGTTCCCTACTTTCTTCTCTGAGATTCCTACTCATATCTTCAAATATTTTCAAGTTTTGTAGTTTCTCCCACACTCATGATCAGTGTTCAGCTGTCCAAAATACACAAAGGGGAAAGTAAAGCTCCTGCTTTACTTATAAGTTAGATTCTCTGAGGACAAAAATCTTTGATGTATATCTTGCTTGAGAAGTAGACACAGGATTATAAATTCTTGAAACTTTATTTTAATGTAAAAAGACTTTATAGAGAGCTGGAATGCAGAAATTTCTAGTGCTCAGAGATCATCTGAAAAACGCTTGAGCACTTTTATTTTCTGAACCCTGGCAGTTCTTCCTGCTTATTTTACAAAGACTGTGTTAGCAAAGAAAATGTTTAATGATTATGTGAATACACACTACATCTTACTTTTGGAGAATATAATTTATTATTGTGGAATAAGCATGTGAACAAAACGATGGTTTCTGTAGTTATTTTTTTAGTAATTTTAAATAAAATAAGAATTTTTAAAAGCCAATTCAAATGAGCAGTTTTTCACTTTTGAGGTCTTACTTTGAACCAGATATTGTATTTGGCATTGAAATTGTATAAAGCTGAGTAATCCAAATATAACAAAGGATTGTTTCAAAATAGCAAATATCCAAATTGGTATTATACACTGTAGGAACAGCTTCAGTTTTCCCATCTGATTATACATTTCTCAATCAATATAAATTTTAATTCTTTTTAATTACAAGTATACATTAAGTGTTTCCAGCTACAGTCAAAATTTGAAAAGACAAATAATAAAATGGTTTCCCTTCTCAAATCCCTGAATCACTGCCTGAAATCTTTGTTTAGGTAGCTGATTTTCCCAGACAATTCTGTAATAGGTTTGTTTTATAAAATGAAAAGAAAAAGTAACTGAGTAAATGGAGCTACACAAACATTACATGTCATACATTTTATAGATGAACCAGTTTGGAAATACTTTACACAAGATTAAGCTGTTTCCTATTTGTGTGTTAATACCTTTCAAAAAGATCAGAGACTATTTAGGAGGAAAATAATTTAAGGTAAAAGAGGACAAAAGGAAGATGCAAGTCTTCATAGCAGGGTACCTATTTGTGGTTCAGATAATACTGCCAAGGAACAGCTTTATTGATCAACTTTCAAATGCTCACAGTTAAGGTCCGTATTCTCCCTCTTTAAAAAGGAGCTCAAGAACTTGGGAGTCAGGTAATGTCTTTATAGAAATGTGAGTTCCTTCCTTCAATTCCAAGTGTGAACTTACATATTAACACATAAAAAAAAGGAAAACAATTTGGGGGGACTTTAAAAATATATACCATTCCATTTACTTGTACTATGTAGAGTGTAATCTTTAGATGAACTGATTGCAGAAATAAATACTGTATAGTGATATTTCCAAGATCTATTCACATCATAGTGGAGAATACACTTCCAATCTACTCTTTCTTGTTTATTTTCTTTTCCTCTTCTCATAGTGCTTAAAAAGGAAGTCTTTTGATCAAAAATTTATTTTCCCCAAAACTAACTACACTGTTAATGCAACACCACTCCTCTCTTCTCTACACATCATTTATTTATACAAATAAGCTATAAACTTCTTCACCAGCTGCATACCAAGTTGCTGCAGGGCTGTGGATATATTTGGAACAAGACACACTGAGGGTGGTAGTAGGCTTCACTCTGCAAGACTATCTGCAAGTAAAATCTGACTTTGGAACATACTGCTGAGCTTGGTCTCAATCCTGGAGCACTGTGGTTCCAAATTGTCTGCTTCAGCCAGTGTGAGGTTGCAGAACTATTGCAAAAAGGTAATTAATCCACTTATGTCCCAAGTGGAGGCTGTATAAATACTATGTCTTTTATGTGTATATACTATTATAAATAATACATGTTTATTTAACAGCATTGCTCAATTTATAGTAACTTTTGTTCACATGTATTTTTCTCAATTATCTGATACTAAAAGGACAGCTACTACGTTATGTGAAGCTCTTTGTGCTTTTTAAAAATATTAAAACAGAGAGTTCAGACATAGAAAGTTATAGAATAATTGCTGTAGTTTGCTCCTGTTAGAGAAACTTTATCAATTATTTAGTGGCAGGGCTGTGAATAGTCCATCAATAATTCATTATAATAGACCATCACGATCACCTAGCTCTTCTCAGAGAGCTGTCAGTATAACTGGCTATTACTGCAAGAGTTTCTTCATTTATTACTGATGTAATTGATGATTAGCTGGATTTCCTGAACTTCTCATGTGTTTGCAACCTTTTAAGATGTTATATTTATTTTTCTTCAGCTATCATGCCCTCGACTTATGTTTTCACTATTCATTTTTGATACATTGCAACCTAATTAAAGGTCAGTCTTAAAGAATGACATTTCAGAATTGCATTTGAAGAAAGCAGAAATACACTAGTGATATTAATTTGAAAATCAAATTATTTTGAAGTGAGCCTTAAAAGCAACAGATATTCCCTTTGACACACAAAATGTATTCTGTTTACTATACCTAAATACTAAGTCTGTTACAGTACATCAGCAATAGTTTTTAGATTATTTTCTGTCTGTAGACAGATATATTCCTATACTTTATGAATCAAGTAATTTGATGTTTACTGACTATATTAATTTGTTATGTACTTTTCATTGGCTGGTAAGTCTTTGTTCACATTATTTCAATACCTAGCACAGTGCCTTGCACTTATTAAGTTCCTAAAGATATTTTTTAAGCAAGAACACTCAATTCTTTTATATTTCTACCCATCAAATAATGATCGATTAATCTTTTATATTTAAAATCTTGGCCATTCTCTCCTTTATTTGGTTTGCTAAAATAGAAAATGCTTAATAATCAATGTTTAGGAAAAGTCCAACTTTAGTCTATTGAAAAGGTTTGTTTATCCCAATCACTAAAAGGTAATTTTTTATTTAATAAGAAAAAGTGCTAAAGCATGTAAACTTGCAATACAGAGTTTCCTTACCTTACCTAACCTAAAGTGGAGATTCATGAAGTATATGATATCTCAGAGATTTACTGTGAGGATTGTAAATGTTAAGCTTTTTGAAAACATACGCCTTCTTTTTCCTGCAAAGACTGCATACCATGCAGTATAAAGGTTCAGATTGAGGTTGTAAAGCCACATTACCTGGGTTTAAATCTCATCTCCATCATCTGCAATCTTGGATAAGTCATTTACCCTTTGTAGATCATAGTTGCTTACCTATAAAATGGATATGATTATAGAACTTTCTTATTGAGGTTTTATGTATTAATGACCATTATGTAAAACACATCTGCAGATTTTGGAGACCAAAGAGCCAATAAGGAAACCACTATCACATAAAAATTTTGTTTTATGTTTTGTAAATGTTTTAACAGAAAGAAATTTATAAGGATTTTTTGAAATAGTTTCAAAACATATATTTTTAAGATTGATTTTCTGAAATCATATAATCAAGACTGTTAACCAAAAGAGCAATGTTGGAAAAGCATTTTTTATTAGAAATTAGAGCTCAGGAAGAGCTCCAGAGTTCTGTTGAAAGAGCCACTTAACCAATTTGAACTCACAACATGAGCTCAAAAGTAAATTTTTCATAGAGAAGAAATTACTGTAAACTTTCCTAAGAGTTAGAGATAGTGAAAATCCAAATAAACAGTTTAAAGATTACATACACCTACACAAATAAAAGGATATTTTTATAAACAGCTTGCATTGCCTTCGTATTTTGTGTGTTTTTAGAATTAGCATTTTGATTTTCTTTTGTTATTATTAATATTAATTATAGGAACTATTAATGAAGAAAAAAAGCTCCAGAGAGATTATATGCTGTAAATGCTGGAGCTGGGATATTTAGATCCATGTCTGTCTATCATCAAAGCCAATGCTTTGCAAATACTATCATTGTGAATCAGTTGGAAAAAGCAACGACATTTCTTGGAAATGAAAAATTATAGACTATCTTCCCAGGTGTAACATAAGAGCTGACATTTATATTTTATTCTGATTTTATTCTGTTCAAACACACACACACACACACACACACGTCTAATGCCAAAGGGCAAGTTTCATTATTTCCTAAGGGCAATACTAAGCTAAGCATCACAGATCACTTCAAAGATGAGAATATATAAGGTCCCTGTACTAATTCATCCTTGTTAAATTTATAAAACAGGCAAAATTCCCTGGGGAGTCCCCCAGCTACCCTGTCTCTACTTTCTCCCCTTACCTAGGAACACTCTGACATTTCAGGCTGTGTTCAAGCTGTTTGTGTTGAGTCCTTTCCCATCAGTAATATGAGCTGTTAAACAATAACTACTTGCCAAATGAATTAAATTCTTCATATGGGAGCATTAACAATAAAACATATTGAATAAAACATTCTCAGAGGGGTTCCCTTTTGGGTTGGTAGTGGATAAAAGTACAAGAGAAATTTTAAGAGATGTTCAAAGAGTAACAGTTTGTAAAAAGAAGAAAGTAACAAGGGTGAAGTTTTAGGAAGGGAGGAGTTATTTGAATGGGACAACTTTCTGGTGTTGCTCAATTAAGACCAATTAGGCAAAACTAAAGCTTCGTCTATTAGGAAGTTTGTTTTCCTCTCTTCTGTCATCTAAGGCTAAGGGAGTTTATAATGCATCTGCTGTCCGTTTTTGGCTTCCACCCACATACTGAGACAGCCCATCTGTAAACCAAGCTTGTGTTTTTCTCCTCTTTAGTTTCCTGAAGTGTGAAATGGAGGGGGTACTGCTGCAAAGGTGGTAGGTAATGGGCTCTGGGCTCATGTTGCTCACATGTTCCCTCTGGCCTTGCTTGTGTTTGGTCCTACATGTATCATTTCCATTGGAGGATCCAACAAGACCTAACTCATAATAGGCAGTTACAGACACATGATAGCTTGATGTCACATGGTCAAGCATTCCATCACTTCCTGGGCTCAGTAGCTCACCAAGAGCTATCTTTCAAAAGGTGTTTATCTTCCTTACTCTA
The DNA here is from genome assembly GCF_029289425.2 of Pan paniscus. Classification (NCBI taxonomy): domain Eukaryota; kingdom Metazoa; phylum Chordata; class Mammalia; order Primates; family Hominidae; genus Pan; species Pan paniscus. Next base: position 152,527,023 of record NC_073254.2, read on the forward strand.
GACTCCCAGAGGACTGCACTGTATTTCTCTCAGTGGAGCCTCCGATAAAAAATACACTGCCTCTTTTTCCACTACTAATACCTTCAGCACTGCAAGGTAATCAAATTGTGACAGTTATTCTATAGCTTAGACCCACTGTAGAGCCATCTTCTGCTCCAGGCCCCACCAAGAGCTGGAAGAATTTAGTATTATCCAGTGTATGCACCAGAGTGGTATTCCTAAGCATGGAATATATTTTCTCAAGATCCTAAAGTGGTAAACCAAGCATTGTGCTTCCTTTTTCAGCTGTAGAGAGTACTGGATGTAATCATTTGTCTTTAACTTTGGATGGGACATCTCTGACCACTATAATGAAGTAGAGAGCCCCTCAATCTGCATAGAGGCTATCTCCAAACTTCTAAGAAGCATGTATCTTTCCAAGGCCTCTAGTGTGCTATTTATGAATTGCTTATCCTGCATGATCAGCATAATGTTATCAATGTAATAAATCAATGGTATCTAAAATAGGATGCCCAAGTGGTCCAGACTCCTTGCTTGAAGAGGGATCTAAACAGTGTCACTCTCTGGGTCTGCCATAAAGACACACTACGTTATGAGAACATCATTTGAGATATCATATCAAGATAGACAACAGGTTTTGGTTAATAACACATGAAACTTACTGAAAATGTTGGTCCAAATCTGATGGACATCATGCTATTACCTAAATCAGAGTTTCTGAACCAATGCCATAATGATGTGTTGCAAATGGATTACATGAAGTCCTGGAGAAACTAATCCACTCAGTACTCAGGACAATCAGACTGGGCCCAGGATGGTCAGTGCTCTTGGGCTAGTACACTCTGGCTACCGAGTCTCTTCTGATGGTTGCCCACATTGAGCAAGGTCTGACAGTGTGATGCTTTTTCCGTAGGTGCCAGATGGAATGAGAAACCTCCATCATTTGCTGTTTTTCCACATCATGCTAAGAAAGGGATATTTCTTAACACTTTTTGTAGTTGAGTTAATTTTTGAATTATTCATTTCTCCCTGTAATCACACCCTTTGTTATATTACTTTGCAGTTCTGCCCATGTGAGGCAGAGTGAGAGCAGAAGAGACAGTGTGCAAATTCTGAGCCTAGGCCTTATGATATCCTATTTCCGTTTGCTCTCTTGAACCTCTGCCATTGCTATGAGAACATGCTCAGGTAACCAGCAGATTCAAGGAGGATGAGAGATACATAAGCCTTGCTACAGCATTAACCAGAGCCAAGTCCTCCCTGTCCCCAGTTGCCATAGCCTGAAGTAGAGTCAACTCAGCTCAAACGCAGATGTGTGAGAAATAAATGTTTAATGTCATATATGAGTGAGAATTTGTGGTTGTTTGTTATATGCAATAGTCAACCGATAAACGCTATACTATATTTTTACTATTTCAAAGCAAAAAATTGCACCAGACAAAGTTAAAGACAAGGAAGACTTTACTGCAGACAATTGCAACAGGGGAGAAAGGCCAGAACTCAACTCATTTGAGCTCAACTTCACTGAAACAAAGGGCTGAAAAGTTTTTGAAAGTTAAGGGAGAGGAGGTTGTAGGCCACTTGTGTTTGCTAATGGGCCCCACCAAAAGGGAAAGTGAACTTTCTTATATCTTCATGACAGGAGGTAGTTTTCCAGCTTGGAGCAAGGCATCCCTTGAAGTTAAGACTTCTACCTTCCTACAGGAACTGGGAAATAAGGATGTTATCATCTTTCTTGATAATTACATTTCAAAGGGATGGCTCCCAGGACCTTGGGAAAGACATTCCTGGGTTATAAAACTAGCAAGAAGCTTTTAAAAAGACTTACCTCTCAAAAGCACAGAGAAATAATTCATAAATACTAATTTTCTAAAGTAAATGCTCTAAGAAAGGGTGGTCAGGAGCCTCAAGTCAGGAAGAAGCCTGTCTTAAATTTAGTTAAGCTGAGGGGAACATTAAGGTTGACTGTCTTAGTCAGTTACATTAACTATATTATATAAAGCAAATGTATGACTTTCATAAGATGTCTTATGTTGATACCCCAAATTCCCTCTGGTTTACCCTATTGTAAGGTACATATAATAAAGTGAAAAAGATTGGGGAGCATAGACTCAAACCTACCTGTGAATAAATTATTTTCCAGAAGGAGGCAGGCTCTGGGTATGGAGACGTCCACACATTCCATGGTGACTTGAAGGTCTACCTGTCCATTATCAGCAAGGCTGGGAGTAAAGTTTATGTTGCTCCCGCAATCAATAGCTGCCATTTTCTCACTGAGCTTCTCATTAGAGCAAACCTCTTCTTCCTTTACGTGTTGACTCTTTTCTGACCATCATTTATATCAGGAAATAGAGGAAAAAATGAGAAGTGGTGCTAGAAGGTATACTTCCTTAGAAGGAAGATAGTATGCCATATTGAAAAGGCAAATAAAGTGAAAGATCATGTACTAGATTCTCACTCAATAAATGTTTATTTATGGACTACTATGGATTTTGCATTGAATTGAATATTCTAATAGCAAATACAAAAGAAATAAAATAATACTTCCCATAATCTCATCTGTGGTTGGTGAATCACCTGCAGGTGCTTCTTAAAAACATAGCTCTCAGGCTTCCATCGAAGGCCTCCTAAACACTATCTCCTAAGGAATCTACATTTGAGCCAAATGTTAGAATAGAAATATCACCAAATAAGTTGTACTTGTCTTTGTCAAACTACTCTATAAAATACATTTCTTCTGGAATGTTTCATGTTTTGGTTGTTGATTTTCTTTCTTATTTTCATTCAAATGAGCGGGTTTGTTTAGTTTTAGTTTTTATTTTTCATCTATTCTCCCCTCACCCAAAGCACACATTTAGTGCCTGGTAGTTTAGTTTAGTTTTGTTTTGTTTTGATACAGAGTCTTGCTCTGTTGCCTAGGCTGGAGTGCAGTGGTGCATTCTCAACTCACTGCAACTTCTGCCTCCTGGGTTGAAACAATTCTCCTGCCTCAGCCTCCCAAGTACCTGGGAGTATAGGCATCTGCCACCACGCCTGCTAATTTTTTTAGTTTTTAGTAGAGACAGGGTTTCATCATGTTTACCAGGCTGGTCTCGAACTCCTGACCTCAGGTGATCCACCTGCCTCGGCCTCCCAAAGTGCTGGGATTACAGGTGTGAGCCACCGCGCCCGGTGCTGGTAGTTTTGAAGTTGTCTTGATCTAGCCCTGAAGTTTCCCCAAATACGACCCTGCTCTACAATGGTACTTTCAGTTCCCGTTCTGCTGTCACACAGGATAAGTCCCTGATCCAGGGAGTCAGCCAGTGCGTAGCTCAGCCCAGTGCCTAGTTGTGAATCTGTGTCTGTGTCCTTATATCTCCCTAGACTAAGATCTTTCTAAAAGCCGAAGTCCTGGGTGGAATTGGGGCAAAATCACCTGGCTTCAGCATCCTTTCACGTGTGCTGCAAGGTTATAAGCCTCGCTCCAGCCCCTGACTTTAAGCAATGAGCATGTACTATTTCCTTTCTGCACAGAGAACTTTTATTAGACCTCTTTAAAGGAGCCAAGATCCTGGGTTCCTTTACTGGTTCCGAAACTGCAAAACTCATAGGTCCTCATTTTCAGCTCTGCTCACATGTTGTGTTTGTATCTTTTCTTGCACACAGAGAAGATGGTCTGATTTATGAACTTTGCTGTACTTTCTTCTTTTTTATATGCCTGCTCTTTCCATATTTTCATCTGGAGCACAGGGGTAGATGAATGAAATAACTGACCATCTTGACTGAAAGTCCTAAAGAAATCTTCATCTTGTCTGGGAAGAAAATGTGGAAAAGGAAAAACCTGTTTTATCTGAGCGTGTATATTTTCTAATCTTAACTTTTTTACTTCAACTAGTTCTTTGGTCTCAAAAGGCAAGAACTTGATAGTTTTGTTTTCTAGCTTCTCTCCTGACAAATAATGCTCATCCTTCTTACTTTTCTGACTTCTGACTTCTATGCCTGAGGGGATCAAAAAACCTGGAGACAGGCATCTCACAGAGGTGACAGGAGTAGCGGGACACCGTCGTCCATGGACCACATTTCTTGCCAGCAACAGAAGCAGGTGATGCCTGTGGTAGGCAGAAAAATGCATACCCCATCCCATCCCCACCGTGATGTTCATATTCGAATCCCTAGAACCTGTGAATGTGTTATCTTACATGACTTTGAAGATGTGATTAAATTAAGGATCTTGAGATGAGGAGATTATACAGGATTAGCCAAGTGGGCCTAATGTAATCACAAGTCATTAGAAATGTAACAGGGAGGAAGGGGAGTCAGTGTCAGGGTCAGAGAAAAACTTCAAGATGCTATGCTGCTGGTTTTATGAATGGAGGAAGGGACAACAACCTGAGGAATGCTAAGAAGCTTAAAAAGACAGGACCCCTAGATCCTCTGAAAGGAATGTGCACCTCTGGCAACTTGATTTTAGTTCACTGAGACCCATTTCAAATTTCTAAAATCTAGAACTCCAGTCATGTAAGACAACATGACAAAAAATTTGTGCTGTGATTAACCACTAAATTTGGGTTAATTTATTACAGCAGCAATGGGAAGCGAATACAATGCCATAATCCCAAGGCGGATGCCCCATATATGGCTACAGATACCTCCAGTGGTTCTGGTGCTTACCTAACCAATGAGCCCAGATATCAGCAGCCAATCAGAAACATTCAGAGACTTCACTTTTCTAATACAGGACAGAGACAGTTCATGGCCCTCTGGCTTTAAGTAACTGCGCTATTTCTACTCCCCTGAATCCAGTCTCCCAGAGCTTAGATCTGTGCTTGGTTCCCTGCTTGGCAGTAAAACTCCCAGTTGGAACTCAGTCTCTGGTCTCATATTTTCCACTAGTTTTTCTTTAACACCCCAGAATAAAATAACAAATAATAAAACCAAATCCAAACACAAATAACAACATGAATGTTCTCTGAACCCATGTCTCTTGCTATCTATTATATAGGTCTCTTCCTTTTCACAGCTGAGCAGTATCAGTCATTGTTTATTATTTCACTTGCCTTCCCTCTCCATTCTCATTCATTCTCAATCCACTGCCATCTAGATTCTGTCTAACATTCCATCAGAAGTCCAGTCATGCTCATCATTAATCTGGTTGTTAATGACAACAAACAATTCTCAGTCTTCATTTAACTTGACACACCTACAGCATTGGACACTCCTGGCTATGCCTCCCTTACCTGAACCTCTTTCATTCCACGACATCTATGGGACCACTTTTTCCTGTTTTTCTATCTGTATTTCTGGCTACTCTTTCTTTTTGCAGGCATAACTTTGAACTTGGTGCTCCTCTGTTCCTTCTATTTTCACTGTGCACACTCTAATCCAGTCAACAAATACTGAGTAGCATCCTACAACTCTATAAAACACATTTCTTCTGGAATGTTTCATGTTTTGGTTGTTGATTTTATTTATTTATTATTTTCGTTCAAATGAGTGGGTGTGTTTAGTTTTAGTTTTTACTTTTCTTCTATTCTCCCCTCACCCAAAACACACATTTAGTGCCTGGTAGGTTTTTTATTTTTATTTATTTTTATTTTTTTCATTTAACTGGACACATTTACAGCATTGGACATCCTGGCTATGGGCACCAGGCAATCACATTTCTTTCTATGGTTTCAAAACAGCAGAATGTGAGCAACCCCAAATGACTGTTTCTGGCACAGTTTATTTCCTGAGCTGAAAACTCATAGGCTAAATTCCCTACTGAAGGACTCCAGTGTTATGTCCCTCTGACCAGTCCAAACCTAACCCATCATCTTTCTTTTCTAGACTCACTCTTTCTCCTGCTTACTGTGTCCTGCCTATTGGCAAGTTGAAAACCTGGGAATCATCCTTGACTCTTACCTGCATCGTGCAGCTCTGAACCCTGCATCCTTTTGGTCTTTAAATTGCATATATCACATTTCAGAATATAGAGAAGCAAGGTTACTGAGTAAGAGTAGGGTGAGATCAAGTTAGGTTTGAGAATTAAAGGGAAGGTAAAATAGCATTGCCAAAAACAATTTGGTAGATGATCAACTGAATGATTGTTTTTATGTCACACCTTTAATACATGTATTAATTTATTCCTATATATTTTAGTACCTTTATCCTAACTGGCATATCATATTTGTATTTTCAAGTCCTATATATACTGTTGTGGAGGAAAAAGGTCTTTATCATTTCCTACTTAAAAAATAGGTGCCATATAGGATCAAAATTAGCTATTTATTTTCCCCCAGGCCTGAAATTCTTTTTATGGAGCTTCATTCCTTAGTCTCCCTTCTTAATCCCCTAAATTACTGTTAGTATTATGGGAACAAGCCTGTATGTCAAGAAAGGCTGTTATTTTCAGAACTGCCTGGACCTCAGCTTCTACACCCTCTTGTCTGGAAATTTCACAGTTACCTCCACCTGGGGTATTCTTTGCCTCATGATTGAGCTGCCATTACAAAGAGATAATTTAATATCTGAAATGAAATAGGCAGTTATTCCATGGGCATATGACTGGGGCAGCAGTGCAGAGACCAACTATTAGGGTTTCATGCTCATACTTGCTGTCTTGAATTTCTGTCTTTGAAGTGTGTGTGTTGTTAAGTGAAGGGACAATGGAGCATGTGCTGAGTGCTTGGAACTTCAGACCACTAGTAGTCTTGCATTACACCTTCTTCCTTCTTCCCTGGGAGGGGTATTCAGCCTCATGTTCCCCTGCCCCCTGGCACCTTGGGCTCCATCCAGTCTCCTCCTACCCACTCTGACCAGGGACCACTGCCACCCTCTTTTCACCCCTGCAGAGGACTGGATGCATCACAGGGAGAGTTGCAGCCAGGCACATCCTCCACAGTCTCAGGGCTAGGCATAGACTGTTGCCTCCATCTCTCGCTGGCAGGACCACAGCACGTTTGATGAGCTGCTCAGCAGGGCCAAGCCCCTCATCAACCCCAATCCAGGTATCAAGTGCTTTCTGCTGTGCAGGTTGTAATCCCTTGGGGGTCATCGGTCTGCCTTTTGTTGAGGTAGCAGGCCTGTGAGAAGGGCAGATGCCTGGCTCAGGTTCTCACCCCCATCCTGACTATGGCATATTAGTTCAGCAGCTGGTAGGAGGGGGAATCTGGCAGTGGGTGGACCATGTGCAAGCTGAGTTGCAAGGCAGGGAATGCAGACACCTGTAAGAGTCCTCACTTTCCCTGCAAATACCTCTTTGTCCAAGGGCATTCCATAGCAAATATCGAACACTATGACAGGCCAAGAAAGACCATAAAAGAAAGGTAAAAGCTTTCTATTTCAGTACCTTTAATGACACTTTTTGTCCATACTTTTGAACAAGGGTCTCTGCATTTTATTTTGTGCTGGATGCTGCAAATTATATAGATAGTCTTGTAAATAAGGAATAGATAATATTATTGTCAAATCTTGGGTTAGGCTATTTCAGGACAGTTGAACTTAAAGAAATCTCATGGTTATGAAAATCATAAGTGTTTCTACCAAGTTGCAGAGCACAGAGAAACAGTTCTCCTATTGTAGGCGAACTTATTAATTATAATTATCAAAAGTGGGATTCATTTCATGATTCACACCTTACACTATGGGGATTCCTTGTGAAGAATTTATAATGGGTACAATGGATTGGCTGGCTTCCTAAAATGTCCTAGGAGATGGAAGCTTATTAAAAGGTGACTTCTCAAATATGTAATTATATTATACATGATCGTCCTTTGAAAAGAAGGATTCACATGTATATAAAACCAGGTATTTAAATTACATTTCTTCAATTACTTGGTTAATGTGATTACTCAGCTGATGAAAATTCATAGTAGATTTGCTTGGGGTTAACGACGAGGTTTAGACATAGTGACAGAAATAATTATGAGATTAAAGACAGAATTATCTTTTATGTTTTTGAATTTAATTTCTCTTTACAATTAAAATTGAAAAAGAATATAATATGAAACAATATTTGTAAGTACTCACATATGCAGTTTGTCTGTTTTTGTTTTAATTTTCAGAATTCAAAATTATAATTCCCTATCACAAGGAAGGACAGAAATAGCAAACAACAAACAGCAGAACCATGACCAGCAATTTTTCCCAACCTGTTGTGCAGCTTTGCTATGAGGATGTGAATGGATCTTGTATTGAAACTCCCTATTCTCCTGGGTCCCGGGTGATTCTGTACACGGCGTTTAGCTTTGGGTCTTTGCTGGCTGTATTTGGAAATCTCTTAGTAATGACTTCTGTTCTTCATTTTAAGCAGCTGCACTCTCCAACCAATTTTCTCATTGCCTCTCTGGCCTGTGCTGACTTCTTGGTAGGTGTGACTGTGATGCCCTTCAGCATAGTCAGGACGGTGGAGAGCTGCTGGTATTTTGGAGCCAAATTTTGTACTCTTCACAGTTGCTGTGATGTGGCATTTTGTTACTCTTCTGCCCTCCACTTGTGCTTCATCTGCTTCGACAGGTACATTGCGGTTACTGACCCCCTGGTCTATCCTACCAAGTTCACCGTGTCCGTGTCGAGAATTTGCATCAGCGTGTCCTGGATTCTGCCTCTCACGTGCAGCAGTGCTGTGTTCTACACAGGTGTCAATGATGATGAGCTGGAGGAATTAGTAAGTGCTCTCAACTGTGTAGGTGGCTGTCAAATTGTTGTAAGTCAAGGCTGGGTGTTGATAGATTTTCTGTTATTCTTCATACCTACCCTTGTTATGATAATTCTTTACAGTAAGATTTTTCTTATAGCTAAACAACAAGCTATAAAAATTGAAACTACTAGTAGCAAAGTAGAATCATCCTCAGAGAGTTATAAAATCAGAGTGGCCAAGAGAGAGAGGAAAGCAGCTAAAACCCTGGGGGTCACGGTACTAGCATTTGTTATTTCATGGTTACCGTATACAGTTGATATATTAATTGATGCCTTTATGGGCTTCCTGACCCCTGCCTATATCTATGAAATTTGCTGTTGGAGTGCTTATTATAACTCAGCCATGAATCCTTTGATTTGTGCTCTATTTTATCCTTGGTTTAGGAAAGCCATAAAACTTATTTTAAGTGGAGATGTTTTAAAGGCTAGTTCATCAACCATTAGTTTATTTTTAGAATAAGTTTAAGCACTAAGTTGAGAAAATTAAGAATATTTTTAAAATTATGAATTTATAAGGAAATTAAATATAAGAAACAAATAAAACTTTTCAAAATTGGAGAAATATATCACTTTTCAAATTAACCAGGAAAAAGGTCACAGGAAGATTAAACTATTAAACTATTGTAAAGATATTGACTACATTAAATAATAAATGATAAAGTGGTTCACACATGTCACTTGTCTCTATGTTTTGTACACATCCTTGCCACATGCACTTGTTTTTTCCGATTTACTGAATTCTGAATCGCATTTTTGGATGTGAAATTTTGAATCATCTTTTTTTTTAATGCTCAACTTTCATTTATTTTCAAGTGGACTTTTTTTCTTTTCTTTTCTTTTCTTTTTTTTTTTTTGAGATGGAGTTTTGCTCTTGTTGCCCAGGCTGGAGTGCAGTGGCGTGATCTCGGCTCACTGCAACCTCCGCCTCCCAGGTTCAAGCGATTCTCCTGCCTCAGCCTCCTGAGTAGCTGGGATTACAGGCACATGCCACCATGTCTGGCTACTTTTTGTATTTTTTAGTACAGATGGAGTTTCACCATGTTGGCCAGGCTGGTCTCGAACTCCTGACCTCAGGTGATCTGCCCACCTCAGCCTCCCAAAGTGTTGGAATTACAAGTGGCCATTCTTTAAGTGTCTTTTGCAACACTGTATTAGGTGGCTAGAGCTGCATTCTTTAAGTGGTTTTTGTATTATTTGGCTAGGGGTGCAATAAGGAAGTATCACAGACTGGATGACTTAAACAACAAAAGTGTATTTTCCCATGATTCTACTGTCTGGAAGTCCAAGGTCTAGGTGTCAGCAGGGTGAATTTCTTTTGAGGGCTTCTTTCCTTGACTTGCAGATGGCTGTCTTCTTTTAGTGTCCTCACCTGGTCTTTCTCTGTGTGCGTGTGTCCTAAACTCCTCTTCTCATAAAGATAAGCAGTCATATTGGATTATGGCCCACCCTAATCACTTCATTTTGACTTAATTATCTAGACTTGAGTACTAGGGGTTAGAGCTTCAACATATGAATTTGGGGTAACAATTCAGTTCATAACAGACACAGTCCATGTGGGATGATACTACCAAAGGGTCTGTTTATTTGCTGCTCTTCTGTGACTATTCCTCCCTGTTTCTTTAATGATTGTGCCTTCCAGGAGTTTGGGAGGCAGCAGGTAAGCCTCTCCTGCTTAATGGCTGGGCAGAATCTTAGCATGCTCACCCATAATATGGTGGAACCCATAATTCAGCCTTGGGATCAGGAAGTAACTATAGACATTGCCCAGAAATGTTTCATGTGAAAAAATCTACCACAAAAAGGTTGGCACAAAGATTATTAGCAAATGGAAATTGTGCAAGAATAACCAATGATCACCAGTAGTTGTCATTTCTATGTCAACTTTTATCTCCTGAAAATAATGTATAACTTGCTTCCACAACTTTTCTTAATAGTTTTTCTCACACTAAAAATAATGTGCATTTCACTATCTGAGTGTTGCAGAGTCAAAATTCTATGCTAATACTGTAAAAAAAAAGTGTATTAAAATAGTATAAACAATGTGTGCTATAACTTTACATTTTACTCTCTGGAAAAGTTTATACTTGGTTCAATAGAAGTCATTTTGGAATTCATATCTAGAGTATTCTGTATAATGCTTTTGTTGGTACAATGTGATAACCTTTTTGGGCATAGATGGCTGAATTAGAGTTGGACAGGTGATTTTAGGAAAACTCTTCAATAGGCTTGGTTAAGTCCATCACATCATCACTCAAAAGAGTAAGAACTGAAACACCAAATCCGTTAATACTGAACTTTAGAATGAAGGCTGCTGTATCTTGCCTAAGTTTTATTTCTCTGAGTTTTAAGTGGTCATTGTTTCTTTTATTACTGTGACAAAAACCATACTTATCACCAAAACATATTTAGCACATACTTAGAGATGAAACATTTGAAGTGTATCTTTTAGGCTCCAGCTAAAGACAAGGTGGTCCAATATTTTCACATTGCTAGTTAACACACCTAGATGAGAGAAAAATCAATATAGAAATTCAAAAATAGGAATTTAAACTATTATTTGCAGGTAATATGACTGAAAATAAATTTTCCTAAGTCTGCCTTATTACCATTGAGAACTAGTCCCAGACATCAACAACTCTTACCCTGATGTAGAAATAGATTACAAGAAATACATTTTTCTGTAATTATTTAGTTTACTTAAGATGCAAATGTACTCAGTGACCTTGAATTATAAAATATATATCACCAAAGAAAATTTTCTTACTACATTTATTTTAAAAAATTCCTATGTGGGACATCTTCTTCCGGTAATGGTAGACTAGGTTACTTATTCCATTCTCCTAGTGAGAAGATTCAGGAAATCTGGAAAAAGTGTTTTAAAAATCTTTAAAATATCAGAAAGATATAAAGGCAGTCAATAATTATTTAAGATCCAGGGAAAAAGGAAATTCAGAGAGGTGAATGTAAACTATAGGGCCAATACCAAAAGGGGCATCTGAGAAGATGAAGAGTGAAGCAGAGCTTTTAAAAATTATTATTATTTCAATAGTTCTGTGGGTACTGGTGGTTTTGTTTACATGGATAAGTTCTTTAGTGGTGATTTCTGAGATTTTAATGCACTCATCACCTGAGCAGTGTACATTGTACCCAGTATATATTCACCCCCCCAACCTTCTCCCCTGAGTCCCCAAAGTCCATTATATCACTCTTAAGCCTTTGCATTCTCATAGCTTAGCTCCCATTTAAGTGAGAACATACAATATTTGGTGTTCCATTCCTGAGTCACTTCAGTTAGAATAATGGCCTCCAGCTCCATCCAAGTTGCTGGAAAAGACATTATTTTATTCCTTTTTATGGCTGAGTTGTATTTCATGGTGTATATGTACCACATTTTCTTTAACCACTTGTTAGTCAGTGGGCACTTAGATTGGTTCCATATCTTTGCAATTGCAAATTGTGATGCTATAAACATGAGTGTGCATGTGTCTTTTTCATAAACTGACTTCTTTTCTTTTGGGTAGATACCCAGTAACGGGATTGCTGGATCGAATGGTAGTTCTATGTTTAGTTCTTTAAGAAATCTTCATACTGTTTTCCATAGTGATTGTACTAATTTACATTTCCACCAGCAGTGTAAAAGTGTTCCCTTTCACCACATCCATGCCAACATCTATTGTTTTTGACTTTTTAGTTGTGGCCATTCTTGCAGAAGTAAGGTGGTATCTCATTGTGGTTTTAATTTCCCCGATGATTAGTGATGTTAAACAATTTTTCATATGTTTGTTAGCTGTTTGTACATCTTCTTTTGATAAATGTCTATTCATGTCCTTGAAGCAGAGCTTTTGACAACCTGATAGGGTTAGTGGGAAATGATTAGATTTTAGAGTCTAACAAGAAAAATGAGCCCAGGCAGCACCGACCACTAATGGTTTTTGTTACAGTCTGGAAGACTACTATTCTCTAAACATCAGGGTAAGACTTCACTTCAAATAGTCTCAATGTCTATAATAGAGAAAAGGATTATCCCAGATTGTTGTTTTTTCTAGCCACACACCACAAGTAAAGGCACATTTTCTCTGGAGAAGCATAATATCTCAGTTCTCAAGTTATTACATCAACTTTTCATATAGAATGTCTCAACTCAATTTAAACAGGAAAAAGGAGAAAAGATAATATCATGAAAATCAACAGAAATGGTGGAAAAAAGTTTAAAAACCAATGGGAAATTCATATTATGCTTTACAGTAACTAACTTGATTACCTTTAACAGTTTTTAATATAACAAAGCTTACCACATTCAAGGAAATAATCATGTTTGGAAACTGTAAACCATTTTTAAAAATCAAAGTTCTAGATCTGAAAATTACTGCTCTCTGCTTCTCAAGCCACAAAGAATCCAGACATTGGTTATGTAGAGGTCTACAAATGGGTTATACAAAAATAGTATCTATGTGCTGTCTGTCTCCTGCCTCCTATCTCTCACAGGTCAAAATTCATGCCACAGAAAGTTTGTCCCCTGAAACTGTAGGGTATCTTCATTTGGCCACTTCAATAACCTTTGCAAAAGTGAATTCCCACACCACTTGAGTCTTGAAGTGATGGGAGAAACTAGTCTCTGGGCATTGGCCACAAACCATGGACCCTCATGCCACTAATGGGTTTGGTGTCCTTAGGGGTGTCTTAGAGTAAGCAGTAAAGTGTTAATCAGAGAATACGAAGATGCACAAATACGATGGTCTGATACAAATGCCCATGGGACAAGGAAGAAATCAAACTGAAAATTAGAAAATATTATTAATTGGATGATAAAATAAGACAAATAAAATAAAATAAAATAGCAAATAACAAAAATTGTAGAATGCAAGGGAGAAATTTCTGATTTGGACTGTGATGACACAGCTTGATCAAACCATCTCTCCCACTTAGGACAATTATAAAAGCTCATCTGAACACATAGAACAACTGTTTAAAGTATTGGATAGCAACTATGACAGCCTAGAATTGTTGGACAAAATTCTAGAGAGGAAGGAAGCACATTGAAGTGAGCTGGGCCTTCTGCAAAAATTCTTATATTCACAACAGCATCTATTCTTGCTGTGACACGTACAGGCTAAGCAGAAAATGGTGTCCTAAACCAGTCAATAGTCTCCAATTGCTGTATGGAAAAAATTTGTAGTTTAGGGACCAAAGAAGCCAGTGTTTAAGAAACCAACACTCAGGAGAAGGGAGAACAGCAGAGAAGTGAGGGCAGCATCCTGTGTTGCTTTTGCCCTTGGACATTTTTCTGAATTCTGAAATTCTCTGCGGCTAAGAACCCAAGAAACAAAGAAAAATGCAATTGCTAAGAAGCTAAGCACGACTTTGGCAGTCTCTTGTAACTGGAGAGGCAAAAATTGGAGTTCAGGGGCTGCTGCAGAGAAAAGACAAAGGCAAACACCCCAGGATTTCAATTGAGACATCTTGCGGGAAGGTATCAAAGTGGTAGCACTTTTTTTTTTTTTTTTTTTTTAACGGAGTCTCGCTCTGTCGCTCAGGCTGGAGTGCAGTGGCATGACCTTGGCTTACTGCAACCTCCGCCTCCTGGGTTCAAGTGATTCTCCTGCCTCAGTAGTGCGCCACCACGCCTGGATAATTTTTGTATTTTTAGTAGAGATGGGTTTCACCATGTTGGTCAGGCTGGTCTCGAACTCCTGACCTCATGATCCACCCGCCTTGGCCTCCCAAGTGCTGGGATTACAGGCGTGAACCACCGTGCCCGGCTTAAAGTGGTAGCATTTTAAACCTCATGGTTACTGTATATGATGATTGATTCATTCGTTGGTTCTCTTTGGGGTTTTATCATACCTTCCTATGTTTATGAGATATTTTCCTAGTTTGGTTACTCTAACTGTGTTCCAAATACTTTGATTTATGCTTTATTTTACCCTTGGCTTAGGGGTGCAATAAAACTTATTATAACTGGACAATATTAAAAGACAGTTTATCAACCATAAACTTATTCTCTAAATCAGCCTAAATTTGAAATTAAGGAATTTGTGATATAACGAGAATTTTCCAGCAATAATGATATGAAAAACAGTGTGTGAATATAATACATTATTTGGAAAGAGGAATGGTACTTCAATTTTAATTGCATAAGCTTTATACTTTTATTGTTTTGTTGAAGTGAACATTTTCAAGCATTTGATAGAAACATATTTACTAAATGATGGTTAATACAAGGTTCGTATTTCCAGTTTCTGCAAATCTGCCAATTCCCTACTTTGTCAGTTGTTAGTTATTTTCCTCCTCCAGACCTTCATTTCATACTTAACTTCTGCCACTTTCAAACGTTTCCTGGTTCCTTAGTCCCTGCATAAGTCTTGCCCTCTATGTCTTTCTCTAGATTGGATTTGCTTTGCTTTCATTTTCAGAAGCTTATTTCTTGGGGTCCAGTTTTTCTGCAGCTTCTAACAGGCCTCTGAGCTTTATACACCAGCCATTACAGGCCCAGGACAGAACTCATATTTTATATTTTGGACATGTTTCACAAATGTGGAAATAACCTTGGTTCAATTTCTGCAATGGTGATTTTTATGGGATAGTTTTTCTCATCGCATACGGGTTGTTATTTTATGTTTCAGTCATAATATAAGGCATTTTGCTGTCTTTTTTTTCTATAAACACTATCCAAAGTTTGCACATTGTTGATGATAAAAATAATAATGTATTTTAAATTATAGGAAAAGAATAGTTTATTCAGGAAATGATGATTGGACATATGGTTTTTTGGAAAAATATTGCTAAGCATCTTGTCTCATGTCATTCACAAAATCAAAGCTGATTTCTTCCAGAGGTTACAAAATTAGAAGAAAATATTGCTTTCACAATTTTCTATTGTCAGAATCATAACAGAAAACCCTAATTGTCATGCGCTCAATTTAAATATCTTAAACTTCGAGACAAAAATTAGGGAAAAAAAGAGAACTTTTGAAAAGCTATGGATAGCATGCTTAATGGAACAAGAATACACCATGGAATACTATGCAGCCATAAAAAAGAACAAGATCATGTCCTCTGCAGGAACATGGATGGAGCTGGAAGCCATTATCCTTAGCAAACTAATGTGGGAACAGAAAACCGAATACAGCATGTTCTCACTTATAAGTGGGAGCTAAATGATAAGAACACACAGACACAAAGAGGGGAACAACAGACACTGGGGCCTATTTGAGGGCGGAGGGTGGAAGGAGGAGGAGGATCAGGAAAAATATCTATCCAGTACTATGCTTAGTACCTGGGTGACAAAATAGTCTGCATATTAAACCCCCGTGACACAAGTTTACCTCTATCACAAACCTGCACACGTGCCCCTGAACCTAAAATAAAAGTTAAAAAAATAAAAAGAAAGAAAAGGCCGGTGTGATAGCTGACGCCTGTAATCCCAGCTCTTTGGGAGGCTGAGGCAGATGAACCACACTTGAGCCCAGGAGTTCAAGACCAGCCTGGGCAACTTGGTGAAACCCTGTCTCTGTAAAAAATTTTAAAAAAATAGGCCGGGCACGGTGGCTCATGCCTGTAATCCTAGCGCTTTGGGAGGCCGAGGCAGGCAGATTGCCTGAGCTCAGGAGTTCGAGACCAGCCTTGGCAACACAGTGAAACCCCATCTCTACTAAAATATAAAAAATTAGCCCGGCGTGGCAGCATGCACCTGTAGTTGCAGCTACTTGGGAGGCTGAGGCAGGAGAATTGCTTGAACCTGGGAGGCAGAGGTTGCAGTGGGCCGAGATTGTGCCACTGCACTCTAGCCTGGGCAACAGAGTGAGACTTCATCTCAAAAAACAAAAACAAAAACAAAAACAAAAGCAAATAAAAACAAAAAACAAAACTTGAAACACACAATTTGCTTGATTCTGCAGTTCTATTTCTAGCAATTAATCCTAGGAAAAGAGCCTGGCAAGTAAGCACACATTACAAGCATATTTGTTGCATAACTCTTAACTATTAATTGGGAAAAACCTACATCAATATGGAATAAATTAAATAAATTGTACTTTATGTATGTAACGGAATGTTACGAAGTCCTTAAAAAGTGCTAAGAGTTCCTGTACAAACTTACATGTGAAGACAATCACAATACTTTTTTTTACTAAAGACAAAACAAAAAAACTCTAATATAGCTTACAAAACAGTATATATAATACAGCCCCTATATATGTAATGTATGTTCTTATATGCATTCTTACAAAGTCTCATCTTATGTATTACAGGCAGTGTGTATGTGGGTGGAGGAGGGAATAATTACTTTGTAAATTATCTCGTTTGTGATAAAATAATATGTTAAAATTGATAAAGCCATTTCACATATCTCAGTTCTGATCTGAGCATTGAAATTAGGGTTATCTGTTTGTTTTCATTCAAGGAGAATATCTTTTGAGTATGTATCTGTGGCATATAGCTTTTTAACATATGAAATGAAATAATAGCTGCATTGGTATATTTCAGAAACTACATTTTAAAGGCATTAATGTATCTTAGGAATTACATCTTAATTTATTAATGTATTATAAGTGTTATTTTGCAGCAGGTCTATCAGATCTTCCAACTCTTTCTTCTAAAAGTTAATTATGTGCTATATTCAGGAGTTACAGAAGCTACCAGGAGTCATTCCCAAATCCATTTCCTCCATGAACATGTGGCTAGTTACACAGTAAGAATTAATTCAAGAATTTTGTTAATATGGTAAAATAAAGGCCAAATAGCTCTAGGAACAGAATAGTGAATAGGTAAGGTTTTCTGTAGAAGGTAGAATATCTTATAGTGTCCCAATTCCCATTAGCACAGCGACTTGAGTTGTATCCTGAGAGTCATCCTGACTAGATGTGGGATCCCATTTGGAGTTTTCTCAGATGTCTCATACTGTGAATGTCTGATTGAAAACCCAGGGCATAGAGTTAGGACTGTGACCCTGTAACAATACTGATTGAAGTGTTAAAATGGCACCTCAGTAGTCATACCTGATTTCAGAAATATCAGAGTACTATGAAAGAGTGTGTTTAGAAGAGTTTTACACAAGGTTTGTAATTACATGGATAGATACAGGGTGATTGGCATAGGAAATGAAAACCAACCAAACAAAAGCAAAGTTGGGCTTTTAAAGTCACTGACTGTCAGGAAAGGACTTAGAGCAAAAGCATGGAGGGCAATATTTTTTAATAGCCCCCATCTTAGACTTGACATTTCTTTAAAAACTTAATGACTTCCTAGCAATAAAAAGAAGGCTAAGCCAGCCCATCAGCACTAGCCACAGGATTCAGAGACCTGTGGCTGAGACATATGCATTGGAAGAGGAAGACTTCACAACGAGGCTGGAAGGAAAACTTGCCTTCTCGGACGTAAAATGCTGCTAAGTGTGCTCCTTAAAGTTAGGGAAAAGCATTCCTCAAGACAGACCACAAAGAGTACCCACCGATAATAATGTGGAGGTCAAGTCCACTGGAACTTGGATGCCATCCTGGGGAAAAGGAGTAAACCCTAAATGTACTGAGATTTATTTATTGTACCCAAAGGAATGCAAGCATATAAGCAAATTTAAGTGAATTGCAGAAAAGTAAATTACATTCATAGCATACCTGAGTGTGTGATACCAAAGATTTGTACCTATCATCAAGTATATTTTTGTCCTCTCTCCTCCCACACACTGACCTTTGCATAAATCCAAACTGCTTGGAAATTGAACGCAGGTGTGATCAGTTTTAATCTTGTGCACGTTTCTCCTTTATTCCATGCTGCTGCCTAAACAATGCCTGTGTTACAACAACACAAGCCTTCTTGTCAATCCTGACAATGCATGACACCTCTTCTCCAAGACTTGACACACACACTCTTCTCTCTTTCTTGGTTAAGTTTTCCGTGTTTTTACCTTCAATTTGTCTCCTCAGCCAACTAGACCCAACTTTAAGTTCACCTCATTGTTATATTTTCTCCATACATTCTTGGAGAAAGTGTGTATTGCTCCATTATTTTGTTATTCCACTGTAGAACATGTCTAGGATGCTGGACTCCCCTCATAAGTTTATTTCATACAGTTGTGGTGAAGGTCATATTTTCTGGTCCCTCCTGCACTGGATGAGCATATCTTAGATGATAAATTCTCTCAAGCATTCAAGTTTTCCTAAGTATTTGGATGCCTTTCTTGACAGCAAAGAAAATTTCTGACCTTTCATCTTCTGTTGGTATTACATTTGGATCCATATTTCAATCATCTGACCAAGCAATCTGTTGGAGCTCTTCCTAGCTCCTTGAACTAAAATATTTAATATAGACTGTCTGCGTAGTGGGTTCATATCAATATATTCAGCTCAATCCAACTTTACATTCTTTCCATATTGGTATTATACGGTTTAGATTCAGTCCCATAGATAGTTTTCAGGTTTCTGCTAGTATATATTGTCAAAATCATCCAACTTTTTTGGTTTGCGTTGTACCTCCTGATGGGTCACACTATGTACCTCTCCTATTTGGGCCGGAGACTGATTGTAAGTCAGTCTAAAAGCAAGAAAAGGTATTAAGAGTAGGTTCTGAAGAAGATCAGCAGTACATTGTAAGGCAACTACCTCAGAAGAGGACATTATAGATTCTTTACCTGAGAGGAGACTGACCTCCTCAGACAGGGCTGAAAAGGCTGCCTCGACTGGCAGAAGAGGCTCGACCCAATTTAGGAGTTCGAGGTTCCCAGTTTTATAAACATCTGTCTATATGTCACCATTCTAATTTTCAGAACCCCTTTCCTTCTAAATCCATTCCAGGATTTTAATAAAAGAGACCCTGGGAGTCTGGAAACTGAGTTTACTTTGTAATTCAACCACCTACAAAATTAGACTTTGGGTTTAATATTCAGAAACATATCCCTGTGGCAATAAGAGATAGGAGATTCTTTCAGTGCATTCATAGAAGCTTTCATGTCCTCCTAGCCTATAAAACTTACCCTTTTCTTTCCCCAAGTTCTCCAGAGCAGTTAAAAGTAACTAACCAACCCATTATACTCCTCATTTTTGTTAATATGTTGTATGACAGCAAACCCATGGTCCCCCAGAGCCTTTTCTGTAAGCATTTGACTATAAGTGTCTACAGACGATAATTTGAGTAAATGTTTTGCCGCTGTATGCCACAGAATACCAGTTCCCTATCTATCACTGGAAACAGAGTCAGTAATACCTTTAAATATGCTTATACCAGATAATCGATTCCAGAAAACCAGAACCTATTCAGAGATTTCCTCTTAACATTCAGTTCCTGTGGAACATTGTTCTTTTATCATTATATAATGTCCCTCTTTATTTATTAAAGTACTATTTGTGTAAATTTTACGTTGTCTGCTATTTATATAACCACACCTGCTTTTTAAATGCTTATTATTATAGTATATCTCTCTCAATTCTTTTTTTTAAACTTTCTGTATTTAAAATGTATCTCCTGTAGGTAGTATATAGTTAGGTATTGCTTTTTTAATGCACTCTGAAAATCTCAGCTTATTAATATATATACTTATTTATATATTTATACTTAGTATATTTATATATAAATATATATTAATAAGTATATATTTATACTTATTAAAATAACATATATTTATATATACATATATAAATATACTTATTAATCTATATTATATTTTATATATAAAATACTACAATTAAATATATATAACATGTATTTCTGATGTAAGTAATGTCATATATTTGGGTTGAATTCTATTTTCTTGCTATCTGTTTTTCATTTGTGCCTTTCGTATTTTAATTCTGTTTCTCCTTTCTTGTCTAATTTGGGCTACTTTTAGTTTCCATTGCTTTTCTTCTATTGGCTTCTTAACTATGGAGAGATACAACGTGGTTATAGATTAGTAGACTCAATACTTAAGATGCCCAATTCTTCAGTGTTATCAGGAAAACGTAGCAATCCTGAATATGCATGCACCTAATTGCAGAGCATCTAACTTTATAAATCATAAATGACAGAACTAAAAGGATAAATGAACAAATTTACCTTAATCAGATATTTTAGCACCTCTCACTCCATAATTCATTTATAGACTCAATTTTATACCAACAAAAATTCCACAGGTTTTTTTGAGCAGAAATTGGCATGGTGATTTTAAAATTTATATGAAATCTCAAAAGAAATGGAATGGACTAAATAATTTTGATAAAGGATAGCAAAGTGGAAGCCTTATATTAATACAACCTGACTTTAAGACTTACTAGAGGCCGGGAGCAGTGGCTGACGCCTGTAATCCCAGCACTTTGGGAGGCTGAGGCGGGTGGATCACGAGGTCAGGAGATCGAGACCAGCCTGGCAAACATGGTGAAACCCCGTCTCTACTAACAATAAAAAAATTAGCTGGGTGTGGTGACACATGCCTATAGTCCCAGCTACTCGGAAAGAATAGCCTTTTAAAGAAATGCTGCTGGAATTGCTGAATATTCGTATACTACTACTATGGCTACTACTAAACCCCAAACCCTTCCTCACAACACATTCAAAATTAATATGAAATTAGATCTAAACATAAGAACTAAAACTGTAAAAATTCTAGAGGGAGCATAGAAGAAAAAGTTGGGATAATCGGGATAGGCAAAGATTTCTTAGAAAATAAACAAAGTCAATAACCATACAAATTAGTTAAATTTTTTGAAAATTAAAACCTTCTACTTTTCAAAAACACTGACAAGGGACTGAAAAGTAGACATTTACAGCATATATTTGGAAATAAGATATATCCAGTCAACTCAATAATAAAAAATAAAATTCAGTGAAAAATGAGCAAACGTTTTTACAGATGGTTCACTAAAATGAATACATTAGCAGCTAATAATAACATGAAAGGATGCTCAACATCATTATTCACCAGTTTAAAAATGTGAGATACTGCTACACCGTGTAGAATGGATACAACAAAAAGAAATGGCAGTACCAAGTGTTGAAGAGGGCTTAGAGCGATTGGAACATTCAGGTTGCTGGTGGGAGCATGAAATGGTGCAATTATTTTAGAAGATAGTTTTTAGCTTCTTACACAGTTAAGCATAAGTTTCCCATAAAATCCATCAATTCTGCATCTAGATATTTACCCAAAAATATAAAAGCATGTGTTTATGCAAATAATTGTATATGAATATGTACAGCACTGCTATAGCAGCCCCAACAGAAACACTGTCCAAACGTCTATCAACAGGATATATTAATAAATCAGGTGTGGTATATTCATGCCATGCAATCCTACTTAGTAATAATAAGAAATGAACAACGAATATACCCAATAACATGAATGAATCTCCCAGATAGAACTGAGTGAAAGAGCTGGTCACAGAGGAGTACATGCTGTGTGGTTCTCTTCATATGTGATTTTGAGAACGGGCAAAAATAATCTATAGTGATAGAAAGGAGATCAGTGCTTGCCCATGGCAGGAGAAAGGAAGTGGGGGTAAGATTGGCTGCAAAGGGCAATTAATGTGTTTAATCGCATCGTCTTACACAGATAAAATTTGACATTGTAGTTTCTACAAAATCCTAATTAGCCTGCTTACCATAATTATAACATAATTGACATAGTTGTCAATTTGAGTTTGATAAATGAATAAAACTGATTCTTATACTTTGATCCACAGCACTCGACAATTACTTTTGTATACAAAGTTTCAGAGACTGTATTGTGTAATTTGTAAACCAGGAAATATTTAACTAAAGACATATGCATAAAATTTATTTTAATATTTCAAAATACAAAGTAATATGGCTTTTAGGATTGTAGTTAGTGATAATTCATATTCGTAAAAAAGATAAGTTTTGTTAGAATTATAATGGATAATAAGATATTCACGAATTTAAAATTATATAGATAAAATGTCCTAGAGATTTATGGTTGTTTTAGTATAATATTACATCAATGTATCACAATAAACTGGGTTTTGAAAATAAATAAATTAATTCAAAAACAAAAACAGTAGAATCCTTGGAATCAAGGATTCCAGTGCATGATTCATTTTCCAGTGGATCTAAGTGTCAGTGTGTTTTACAAATTTGTTTTGACAAAACACTTACCTAGAATTCTTTACTTTAATTACACTTGTATAAATTGATATAGCAAATAAATGAAAAAATGAAGAAAAATGACTGGACAAGTATGAGTTCTACCCGAGATATAAAACTAAGGGATTAAAAAAGGAAGATTTGCTAGAGCTCATTTGGAGGCTGTGATTGAAAAAAAAGTACTTTCATACTGTTTCTCACCCTACTCAAAGTATTCCACAAGCAGTTAATCTATATTTCTAAGAAATACTTGTCAAACACAAATGGATTATGGAATGAATCAACCTGAGCACTGACTCAGCTATCCACTAACTTGAAGAATTACTTAGACCATAACTTAGATAAATTGATTGCATATAATCAATGCCCACTGCTCTTCATTTACAGTTGAACACTTTGACCCTGCTTTGTGTTTGGTTGCTTTTAGCCTCTAATCCAAAGAGACAAGAGTACAAAACATTTGTCTCCCCTTTCTCTTATTAACAAACTTCTGAGTTTGGGTACTGCAACAACAGGGCCTCATTATCACATCTTTCTCCCACTTTAGTCATAATGAAGAATGTTTCACACTCTGGGTCACTGGGGAGATGGTTTACTTAGTGGACTTTTATTTTAGAAATGTCTTTAAGGAGTTCACAACCTGCAAACTAAAGAGCAAGTGTAGAAGTGAGACTGAAAACTTTAGCTGATGCAAGACACTCAAAAGTTTGCCTCCAAATTCTTCCCTGGGTGTTAGAATCATAAAACTCTGGGAAAGAGGACTTCTGCTTACTCTGGATCTTATCTGATCCAAATCCATTTATGATGATGGTTTTAGGAGCAAGATTGAAAGAGTTGTATATGTGCAATAATTTTAGAGGCCTTGAAAACACCTTCCAATTGACATCCCATGTCAGCACTGGACTAGGGCTCTTTATTCACTAATCCAGAACATTAAAGTATAAATTAAAACAGAATCCTCTAGTACGTTTAAATGGTACAATAAAAAAATTGAATATCTAAAATTCTATAAATATTAAAGTAGAATTTTTGTTTTCTCATGTTTTTAGGGACCGCTTTGTCTCATCTGCCTGTCATTGTGCTTACTGTAGATGCTATTGTCTTTCATCTGTGTAGTACTAATCACAATTTGAAATTGTAAATCTGTCTTTCTATTTCATTAAGTTTTGTTTTCCTCTTAAGATTATAAGCTTCATGAGTATAGTGGTCATAACAGTTTTGTTCATTACTTTAATACACAGCTACTGGAATTCAATAAATATGTGTTGAATAGATGAATTAATAAATGAATATCAGAATGATGAAGGGATATAAAGTTATTTTTCTATTTGAAATCGAGGCATCACTTGACACTTTTTTATTGCCTAAGACAATTGTCTTAATGGAGGAAGGGGGTTGATTTTGTCCCTTGAGGAATTTGGCAATGTCTGGAGACATTTTTGGTATCTCAACTAGAAGGATTTTACTGACATCTCGTAGCAGGGATGCTGCTAAAAGCCATGTGATTAACAGAATAATTTATCATATCAAAGAGTTATCTGAATTCAAAAGTCCATTGTGCTCAAGTTGAGAAAGCCCCGCACGGGGTTTTGTCTATATAAGAAATTGACACCATTTCACAAAATCAGACATTCAGAAAATATTAAGAAGAATCTGAAAATTACTTGGTTAAGAGTGTTAATTTTATTGAGTAGGAATCAGATAGCGAGATTGATTAATAATAATACTTATCACTCTTTATAACTTGAAAAGCAAGTTCACAAATGTCTCTAAAGTCACAGCCCTGTACTGGAAAGAGAGTTGAACCCTTCTTCAGGAAGACAATAATATAATAATAACAATATTTTCTTCACTCTGCAGTGTCTTTACATTCCAGGGTTGGGAACATTACTGAGGATTCTCTTCCCATTTTCCAGTTTCCTGTTCATTATTCTTATTTTTTTGACTACTTTTAGCATCGGGAGCACAAAGGCCAGTCACCAGGAATTGCAAACAAATGTGTAGTCAGAGAGAGAGGGCTCACTGCCCATTTGTCATGTGGATGCAGACACATTGCAGATGTGTTCCCAGTAACAATGTCTTGAGAAGAGGACTGGTCTTTCCACCAGCATCTCAGAAATGCCGGTGTGTCTAAACAGCATGTCGTTCTTTAATGCTTTCATGCAATATATTTTATCAATCTCAAGCTCCCCTCACTATGCATTATAATAATTTCTGCTTTTTGGTAACCAATGCAAATGGAAAATTGATTCTTAACAGAAGAGAAAGTGCCAAGTATTGATGCTTACTATTTACACCCTATTGCATCTTTGTAACAAAAACCCGGGTAGCTAAGTTATGATTGGGAACAAGGGAATGGTTCAAGTCTATGCACTAAGGAAAAACAAATCTTTGGCCTAAAACAATAATGATAATAGAATTTAATATAGAGTAGAGACCTGTTTTGTAGAATAACTTTCCTAGTAATCACTGTTGAAAATAATCATACTAGTTCACACCTCGCACTACAGGGATTCCATCGAGGGATTTTCCCATTGAAGGCATTTATTTAGCTAAAAGGACTTCATCTTTAAGGCAGTAATGCAGGACAGATAGCAGAGATAAAGGTAACAGGAAGTGATCTTTCAGCTCCATAATTACATTCCATATCAGCGACTGTTGCACAGAGAAACTCAAAAGGTAAAAATAAAATATGAAAGGATATTTATAACCAAAAGGAATTTTATCAAATTAAGAGCATGAGACATTTATCAGTTGAAACAATCTCCAATAATCTTGTGCAATATAATTTTTGTCAAATTTTATTTTGTCATAAACATTTGTGATTTATAATAAAAATGGAAACTTGAAAAATTATATTAGAGATAATATCTGATCATTTCCCCTGGCATCCTGGTGAATATGTGTTTTTTTTTCCGCAGGAGCACTGAAAATCAGGAACAATCCTGTATTTTTTGTGATAATCAACAAGGACAAAACTTCTCCATATGTAAATAACAGCGTTATGAGCAGCAACTCATCCCTGCTGGTGGCTGTGCAGCTGTGCTACGCGAACGTGAATGGGTCCTGTGTGGAAACCCTCTACTCGCCTGGATCCCGGGTGATTCTGTACATAGTGTTTGGCTTTGGGGCTGTGTTGGCTGTGTTTGGAAACCTCCTGGTGATGATTTCAATCCTCCATTTCAAGCAGCTGCACTCTCCGACCAATTTGCTCGTTGCCTCTCTGGCCTGCGCTGATTTCTTAGTGGGTGTGACTGTGATGCCCTTCAGCATGGTCAGGACCGTGGAGAGCTGCTGGTATTTTGGGAGAAGTTTTTGTACTTTCCACACCTGCTGTGATGTGGCATTTTGTTACTCTTCTCTCTTTCACTTGTGCTTCATCTCCATCGACAGGTACATTGCGGTTACTGACCCCCTGGTCTATCCTACCAAGTTCACCGTATCTGTGTCAGGAATTTGCATCAGCGTGTCCTGGATCCTGCCCCTCATGTACAGCGGTGCTGTGTTCTACACAGGTGTCTATGACGATGGGCTGGAGGAATTATCTGATGCCCTAAACTGTATAGGAGGTTGTCAGACCGTTGTAAATCAAAGCTGGGTGTTGATAGATTTTCTATCCTTCTTTATACCTACCTTTATTATGATAATTCTGTATGGTAACATATTTCTTGTGGCTAGACGACAGGCGAAAAAGATGGAAAATACTGGTAGCAAGACAGAATCATCCTCAGAGAGTTACAAAGCCAGAGTGGCCAGGAGAGAGAGAAAAGCAGCTAAAACCCTGGGGGTCACAGTGGTAGCATTTATGATTTCATGGTTACCATATAGCATTGATTCATTAATTGATGCCTTTATGGGCTTTATAACCCCTGCCTATATTTATGAGATTTGCTGTTGGTGTGCTTATTATAACTCAGCCATGAATCCTTTGATTTATGCTTTATTTTACCCATGATTTAGGAAAGCAATAAAAGTTATTGTAACTGGTCAGGTTTTAAAGAACAGTTCAGCAACCATGAATTTGTTTTCTGAACATATATAAGCAGTTGGATAGACGAAGTTCAGGATACCTTTAAAATTACCAAGCGAAATGAGTTTTTAAAAATCAAGTAAGACTATGAATGAATAGCAAATAAATTGCTCTTCTAATGAAAAACAAATCAATGTTTTTCAGTCTTGTTAAGATGTGCACTTTCCTGTCCCTTCTGCAAAAGTATTTACTTGGCTAACAAATGTTAAATTCCTATTTGTTAACTGCTTTAGAGCTCAGCATATCCCACTCCCTGCAGACACTTTTCGTCTTTTAATCCATTGACTCTTCCCTCTGCTCTGGTATTTTTCCTAAAAATATTTCTGTTTTTTTTTATTTATTTATTCCCTTTCTTCTTTTCTTTACAAAGCTTTCTACTCTTTCCCAGCCTGCCAAAAATTTCATTTGTGAATAGCCTTTATCAAATTATTGGTTTCTTTTGCTTTGGTTATTTTACCACAGGAGTCCTTTTAGGTATTAATTTAATTTATTCAATCTTGGGAGAGATCTCTGGGTGTATGGGGCAATTTGCAAATGAAGACATCATCTTGACCAGGCTGTTGTAATTGTCAAACCAGTTACTGTCATTCTTGTAATTATTTCCTCCCCCAAAGTGGGAAGCAGAAACCACTGTACTTCCCAGAATGATGTTAGGATGATTATTTGGCTGCTGTTCTTGCTATTGCACAAAACTGTTTAAAGAGTTGATATGAATAGAGCCCTATGTTACATTATTCAGTTCATACACATTGAACATTACTTGTTCCTTTAGGGAGGATATCTTTCAAGTGCAGTCTCTAGCTTTCTTTTCTTTTTTTTTTTTCTATAGTAAAACTTAATTACAGCAAGGAATTTGCAAGATTTAGAAGCCATGTGGAATATACATCAATGAGAAGCATTCAGGTATTCATCCATGTTTTTTCCATTTACCAAACATGAAACCTGTGCCTATATTGTATTGAAATCAGTGCTAGATGCCTTAGACACAGGCATAACATCCCATTTTTGTCTTTAATAAGCTGTGACTCTGGCAAGAAGCAATGTTGGTCACTGAAAATTTTAAAAAGGGCGAACACTAGCTCAATCAGGTAATTAAGGTTCAATATCAGTAGTAGTAAGGCATGTGGCTATTATGGCTTTTACCTCTATGTCCTTTCTTCCCCAAATCCATAACCCCCATGTAGTCATGAGAAAAATGTCAGACAAAACTTTATCGAGGAATATTCTGCATAATATTTGATCAGTATTTCTCAAAACTGTCAGTCATCTAAAATAAAGTATGAGAAACGGTCATGATCTACAGGAAACTAAGAAGACATGACAACTAAACGTAGTATGGCATCCTAAATGGAAAGCTAGAAAGAAAAGGGACATTAGGGGAAGTGAGGAAATCCGAATAATGAATGGAAATTTTATTGCTATATTGATAACAATATTGGATCATTAATTATCACAAATGTACTATACGAGTTTAAGATGTTAATGAGAAACTACTTGCAAGGTATATAGGAATTCTCATTACTATCTTTGTAATTTTTCAGTAATTCTACAACTATTCTGAAATTAAAAGTTTATTCAAAAAATATAGAGTACACAATTCCTGCTTGATAAAGTTTCTGGCCTGTCTATGTGAAGACAGCAAAGCACTTATCCTTACAGTCATTCTTCAATTATTCATTCTGAATATATCTTTGAAGACTGAGTGTGTACTAGACTCTTGGTTCAGTGTGATCAGGAATAGAAAACCAGGAACTTAGAATATTTTGTGGCAAAACCCAAAATACCAGTAATTAAGACTTGGAATGCATGGGAGTTTAAGCTATAAAAGGATGGGTTTAAGGAACACAGGAGAAAGGAGAATTCAGACCTGGATGGAAAATGAAGGAGATGTATTAAAGAAGTGGCATTTAAGTAGGGCCTTAAATTTTAAGAAGGATTTTTGTAGGAGGGAAAGGATGGGAAGGGATTTTCAGGCGTGAGCAAAGAAACTGAGAAAGTGCAAAGTGTTCAGGGAATATGAAAATAAAACAACTAGGCTGGGCGTGGTGGGTCACGCCTGTAATCCCAGCACTTTGGGAGGCCAAGGTGGGTGGATCACAAGGTCAAAAGATCGAGAACAGCCTGGCTAACAGGGTGAAACCCCGTCTCTACTAAAAATACAAAAACTATCTGGGCGTGGTGGCACGTGCCTGTAGTCCCAGCTTCTCGGGAGGCTGAGGCAGGAGAATCTCTTGAACCTGGGAGGTGGAGGTTGCAGTGAGCCGAGATCATGCCACTGTACTCCAGCCTGGGTGACAGAGTGAAACTCTATCAAAAAAAAAAAAAAAAGAAAGAAAGAAAGAAAATAAAACAACTAAACAACCACCAAGAAGCAAGAAGTAGTCACGCTTTTAAACCCTCCCAAGGTTGGCATCCAAACCCTGCACCTCTACTTCTCCTGGGCATCCTCCATTGTGGTTTGGAGACATTCTCCCCTCTCTGCTCAAGTTTCAACTCCCATAATTTTCATTGTTTTCTAAGAAACATTTCTCAAATGAGGCTTTACAAAACAGTCATCACATAAAATGCTCCAAGGAAAAAGATTTCTGATTCAACAATGTTTTGGAACTGTTGCATACTGTTTTCTGTTCTTGGAGAACACTGTATATTGGCATATTAAAGACTCTGAGAAGTCCTGTTTTAGCAAAAACCTGTCCAATTTTGTTTAAATGTGCATTCTAAACATTTATTAAACCATGGGGACTCTTTTGATATGAGGAGCTCAATAACAGAGCTATTGTCCAAGGAAAATATTTAAGGAACACCATCTCTATCGTTGATTTGGTTCTTACCAAATGTATTATTAACCTTGTATTGGTCTTTTGGTCTTTTACATACAATATACTTCATTCAATTTATATTTCTAAAAGGTAGAGGTGGTTTTCCAACCCATAGTATAATAATGAGTAAACACTCATAACATGGTTTTTTTTTTGTCAACTATGATGTATAAGATAAATTGTACAGTATGTAAAATGGGATAAATTATGTGACTTTGAAGGAGGGACTGGATGCTGCAGACTGAAAAATCTCAGAAGGTTCCATGGAGAACTTAGAATATAATACCAGCTAAGCAGTGGAGGGTTGGTTTAAATAGAAAAAAAAAATAGTAGAAAAGGAATTTCTAGGCAGAATAAAAATCTCATGAAAGGTATAAATTTAGTGGTGCATCAAATGCAATTAAGCATACAAAAAAGGATAGCCAATAAGATCAGTCGGCCTAAAGCACACCATTTGGGTAAGAGAGTCACAATCAATCTATCCATCAATCAACATACTATTTTAAGCCCTATATCTGCACTGTCCAGTATGGTAGCCATGAGCAACATGTGGTTATTGAGGACTTGAAATGTGGCTAGTCTGAGCTGAGATATTCTATAGGTAGAATTTATATATCAGATTTCAAAGACAAACAAAAGAATGTAAGATGTCTCTTTTTAAAATATTGATTACATGTTGAAATTATCAATTTTAGGTTGTATTGGGTTAAATTAAAATATATTATTTAGATTAATTTCTCTTTTCTCTTTTTACTTTTTAAAATGTGGCTACTAGAAAAATGTAAAATTATGTATGTAGCTTAAATTATATTTCTATTGGACAGCACTACTCTAGAGAAAACAAAAATGAGCCATAGGACAATTCTAGCCCTCCAGGACTTAAAAATCAAGATGGGGAGACAATGCATAAACATAAACAATGAAGTAAATATATATGAACTATGGTAAAAGTTAAATAATATTTATTTAGCAATTGATGTTTAAAAAC
This sequence comes from Pan paniscus, assembly GCF_029289425.2. NCBI lineage: Eukaryota > Metazoa > Chordata > Mammalia > Primates > Hominidae > Pan > Pan paniscus. Next base: position 152,557,582 of record NC_073254.2, read on the forward strand.
AGAGGTACAAAACTCATATTAATCTTATATTCTGGTCATTTTATAAATGAGGAAATTGGGACTCAGAGAGAAACAAATTAACTTGCATGAAATTATACAGCTAGTAGGCTAGGTGCAGTTGCTCAAGCCTGTAATCCCAGCATTTTGGGAAGCTGAGGTGGGAGGATCACTTGAGTTCAGGTGTTTGATACCAGCCTGGGCAACATAGTGAGACCTTGTCTGTACTAAAAATGAAAAAGTTAGCCAGGCGTGGTGGTGAATGCCTGTAGTCCCAGCTACTCAGGAGGCTCAGGTGGGAGGATCACTTGAACCCAGGAGTTTGAGGCTGCAGTGAGCAGTGATTGCATCTAGAAACAAAGTGAGATTCTGTCTCAAAAAAAAAAAAGTTATACAGTTAGCAAAAAATCTTTGCGATACTTTGAACCCAAATTATTTAAATTCTAAGCTCAATTTTTTTTCTCAACATGGAAATGAGAGTTTAGGACAAGCAATAAGGGATATTACAAAGAAGTACAGTTAAATAAATGCTATCCACAAGAAGATATTTAGCATTTAGAGTTTCTCTCATAAGTCAGTGGTTCTTGATAATTTTTAGATCATAGTTACATTGAAATATGCTGAAATCTATGTATTCTCTCTCAAGAAAAATGCACACAATCACATACACACAATATTTAGTGTACTATTCTGGGGGTTCCATACCTTTGGGGCCAATTATAGGTCATGGATACACTGTTCCTAAGTTGGGCATAGACTAGAATTGGCTGAAGTGAAAACGACCTCAACTAAATCTGTGGCTTAACACAACAAAGGTTTATGTCCTGCTCATGTGAAGTCCACTATGAGTCTGAGGAGATATCAGGGCAATTGTCCTCAACATAGTGCAGGCTGCTTTGATTTTATGGCTCCATCTTTTCAACAAGAGACTTCTATACTTCAGCCTGAAAGAACACATGAACACTTAAATCTATTAGCCAGAACCAAGCAGACAGTCCACCTAATGGCTTGAAAAAAGCAGGACGATAAGCACAATGTTTGCTGCACACAAAGGCCTCTTCCAAACACTGTTTTACTGAATGGGACATCACACTGTGTGAATGATGTATCTCTCAGGGTTTGAATTTGGCAGAAAATGTTTTAAACTCATTAGTGTTTATTTTAATCAATATTAAGTCTAAGTGAGATAGTTGCTGGCTTTGGCTGGCTGACTCAAGTATGTTAGTCAAAGATGCTGTACAGATTTTCCTGATGCTTGTCTAATGGTTCCAAAGTGACTACAGGAGTTCCAGCCAAATCACACATGTTCCTGGAAATAGGGAGGAGGAAGGCCTAGGAAGAGGGGCTCTCTGAAGCCCTACTTGACAACTTCAGTTTCCTCAAGGGAGAGAAGATTCTGATGCTATGGAGGAAATTAACCCATTGGTTGTTAGGTGAGAAATAAGCATTTCTGCCACATGAAGTAATCTGGAAAATGAAATCCAACAAGTGAAAATAAAACTTCTTACCAAATTCTCTCACAAGTATTTGCTGTATAAATCCATAAGAAAGTGAACTGAGAAAAAGAGAATGGAAAAAATAACAGGTTGTCTCAAAGACCTCTATACCATCTTTTTCTTAAACTTCTCCTTTTGTATTATTTAGTATTAATTTTTCAGCCAATGAACATACTATATATGTGTTACATAGTAAATGCCCTGTTGACAATGCGGAAGTGATGAGAATGAATGAGACTCAATCGCTTTAGTAGAGTTTTCAATATTTCCCAAAAGGTAGTGGTTACAAGCAGAGCCAGACAGCCAGTCCTATTATGGGACAAAGATATCTTGCTAGAGATCACACAGTGGGTCAGCACCAGGGACAGAGTCCCCAGAATTTGCAATAGCCTGGTTGTTATTGTCTTGGAGCAATCAGTAGAAACATGTAAAGGCATATTTTTTAATTTTACATTTCAAGGTACATGTGCAGGATGTGCAGGTTTGTTACATAGGTAAACATGTGCCGTAGTGGTTTGTTGCACCTATCAACCCATCACCTAGGTATTAAGCCTGGCATGCATTAGCTATTTTCCCTAAGGCTCTCTGCCCCCAACTTACCCTCTTTCAACAGGCCCCAGTGTGTGATGCTCCCCTCCCTGTGTCCACGATTTCTTATTGTTCAGCTCCTACTGAAGAATCAATATCATGGAAATGGCCATATTGCCCAAAGCAATTTATAGATTCAATGCTATTCCCATTAAACTACTGTTGACATTCTTCACAGAATTAGAAAAAATGATTTTAAAATTCATATGGAACTAAAAAAAAGCTCGTATAGCCAGGCCAATCCTAAGCAAAAAGAACAAAACAAAAGAGGCATCAAGCGACCCAACTTCAAACTATACTACAGGGCTACAGTAACCAAAACAGCATGGTACTGGTACAAAACCGGTACATAGACCAATGGAACAGAATAGAGAACTCAGAAATAAAACCATACATCTACAATCATCTGGTCTTCAACAAACTTGACAAAAAAACAAGCTATTGGGAAAGTATTCCCCATTTAATAAATGGTGCTGGAAGAACTGGCTAGCCATATGCAAAAAAATTGAAACTGGGCCCCTTCCTTACATCCTATACAAGAATTAACTCAAGACAGATTAAAGACTTAAATGCAAGAACAATTAATATTTCACTAGTAGGGCTGCCCTCTACCAGATGGCTAATGGAGTCACAATGCAGAGCTATGAGATGGAGGGCAGGGGATGCTATGGCTAATTTTAACCACAGCAGCAAACACAGAAAAACCCACTAGGTCCTATAGACCCCTGACCAGCCCCAGCATCAGATCTTGGTCTCTGTGGGCTACGGTGAATTCATAATTCAAAACCCAAAGCCTAATTTCTGTTGTGTTTGGAATAAAATTCTAACTCTGTGATTCTGATCTATGAGGCTTTGCATAGTCTTAGCCCTGCACAACTCTCTACCCACTACCTATTCTGTTCTCCCCTTACTTGTTATGCTCCAGATATATTTGTCCAATCCCAGCCCCTTGGCTACCCCCCACAGGATGCCTCAGGAGCTGTGCACTGGCTATCCCATCTATTGTACTAGGTCGCTCAGGAGATTCGCACAGGGTTTTTCATCTGCTGGATCACTCAGTCCTCAGATCTTCACAGAGCTGGTTCCTTACACAGGTCTCATCTTTAACATCACTCCCTCAGAAAAATCAAGATCTCGGCTAATGTTGTTATCTATTTTTTATTCTTTTACTCACCTTGTTTTTATATCATTTCCTTAATTGTACATATCAGAATGTGTTACAATCTTATTCATCTGTTTATTTTCTTGTGTTTTAACTGTCTGTCTCCTAATGACATGTAAGCTGTAGGAGGTCAGATACTTGCTGAAGTATCACTATGAGTAAATCAGACAGTTTGTACTGGTGTTTTATTTCTTTGCTCCCTTGTTGTTGTTTTACTTTGGTCAGTTGAGTAAATAAATGAGTGAATAAATAAAATAGAAGTAGATTCCCCAGCATTGGGAGGATACATTAAATGTATTCTTTTTTTTTATAAAGTTCTGGGGTACATGTGCTGGATGTGCAGTTTTCTTACATAGGTAAATGTGTGCCATGGTGGTTTGCTGCACCTATCAACTCATTACCTAGTTATTAAGCCTGGAAAAATGCATTCTTTTTATAAGCTTTTTTGGGGTGGGGTAGGGTCTTGCTGTGACCTAGGCTGGGGTACAGTGGCATGATCATAGCTCAATGCAGTCTCAAACTCCTGGGCTCAGGTGACACTCCCACGTAGCTGGGGCTACAGGTGTGTGCTGCCACGCCTGGCTAATTTTTTAAAAAATTTATTTTTGTAGAAAAGGGATCTCGTTTTGTTGCCCAGGTTGGTCTCAAACACGACTTCAAGTAATACTCCCATTTTGGCCTCCTGAAGTGCTGGGACTACAGATTTGAGCCACTGTGCCCAGCCTTAGATGCATTTTTAAAAGAATAAAATAGCTAGGTCGGCCTTATCTGAAGACTCGTTGAATGTGCCACTAAATCTCTTAACATCTAGTGTTCAGCAAGCCTTTTCATTCTTAGAACTTAATCAATAAAACTCAATCATAGAAAACTATTTCAAAAGACTCACTCTCTGAAATAAAAAAAAATCTTCCTAAAGAGTTTATTGGGGCTGGGCGTGGTGGCTCACACCTGTAAAATCCCAGCACTTTGGGAGGCTAAGGCAGATGGATCACTTGAGGCCAGGAGTTAGAGATCAGCCTGGCCAATAATAGTTAAACCCCATCTCTACTAAAAATACAAAAAAATTAGCCTGGCATGGTGGTGCACACCTGTAATCCTAGCTACTTGGGAAGCTGAGGCACAAGAGTCCTTTGAACCCTGAAGGCTGAGGTTGCGGTGAGCTGCAATCACGCCACTGCACTCCAGCCTGGGTCACAAAGCAAGACTGTCTCAAAAAAAAAAAAAGTTTATTGGAAAATATTTGAGACCTGAGATCTGAACCATTCATGAGTTTCATGTTACTATTAAACATACCTTTGCTTGCTAGTCATTTTCAGAGAAACCTCTAAGCTATTTTCCAGCTTGCACTCTTTCTGAAGCCTACACATTTCAAGCAACATGGCCCAGAGCAGTGTTGGTAAGAGGCAGACTGGGATTTGGAGCCAGCTCTGTTAACTATAAAGGTCCTACTTTCACCTACTGTGTAATCCTCCTTCAAAGCAAGATTGAGGTGACGGAAATTGTTCTGGCCAAACATTAGGTTTCTGGGTTTTAGGTCCTGTCTCTGCCAATCAAGGTTTGTGGGACTTCAGACAAGTCAGTTTATCTTATTGGACCTTAATGTGAAATAATGTAACTCCAATCCATGGCCACTAAAGTTCCTTCCAGTCCTAGAAATTCTAATACAAGCACATGTGAGTAACATAGCAGGGCTTTCTCTGTGTACCCACAGTGGAGTTTGGTGTGCTAAGGCTAGCTCTCAGAAGCCGATTTTGATGATAACCCAAGTTACTTGAGAGATGGTCAAGCCAACACTGGGACTGGAATTCACAGATTTGATCATGCGGTTAGATGGAAACCATCAAAAACAACAAAAAGAGAAAAGATTACCCCAAGCACTGTGAGGGGCAGCAGTATTGGAAAATGAGCTCCCAGCAGGCAAGGAATTCACCTGAAAGCATGAATGAAAGACAGGTCTGGAATGTACCAAATGACTAGGATCAGGAGTGTCTGTAAGTGTCAGAATGTAGCAGAGAGTGGCATTGTACAGAGTTCTACCCCGAGACTTTCATACACAAACTTTCAAATGCCATGCTACATTTACCATCAAAGACCATCAGTTAGGAAGCAGATGATCTAAGTTTGCCTGACTGAGTTGCCACATATTGCAGGAGAGTCACCTGGAGTACAAAGTGGAGCAGTTTGAAAACTTGGGGAGAGAAAAAGAGTAGTGACGACTGTGGTGGAACTCAGTGTCAGAGGCCAGGGTAACCAGCACCACGGTAGCAGCAGAACATGAACTACCTGGGACTCACAGAAAAAAGTAGTGCTGAGACCTGGGGAGTTTTTTTTCTCCTAATGTCTTTTTCCTGAAATAAAAGAACACACAGAAATAGGGCTTGGATTGAGTTGTGGAAGCAACAGGTCAATGAAATAAATTCTCCTTTCCCATCGCTTAACTACATGAGGACTTGAGTCAAACCCATCTAAGCTACTGATTGTTCCTCAGGATGGTTGGTGTTATCTAGAAAGCTGCCCTTAACACACCCAAGCACTGAAATGTCTCCCTGCTTGAAGTTGTGCTTTCTTTAGTGTCATTTAGTAGCTGTGCTGTTCTTTCAGGCTAAAGCCACATTTTTTCAAGCTAGAATTGAATTAGCGTGTGTAACTGGAAGTCAAGAGAATTCAGTCAATTTTTAAGTCAGGAGCATGTGGGAATGTGTGGCTTTGATAGTACAGCACTCAAAGTAATTGATAGTGAAGATATAAGGTCTTGGATTAAATAGAAGGGAAGAACACCCTAGGGGCCTGTGGTAGGCAGCACCATCCCCCCTCCCCCAAACATGCCCATATCCTAATTCCCAGAACCTGTTAATATGTTACCTTGCTTGGTCAAAGCACCTTTGTTGGTGTAATTTAATTAAAGATTTTGAGATGTTAAGATTACCCTGGATTATCAATATGGACTCTATATAATACAAGAGTTCTTATGAGGGAAAGAGGGAGGCAAGAGGGCCTGGGTCAGATGAGATGCAATAATGGAAACAGAGGTCAGAGTGTTGCAGCCACAAGCCAAGGAACGCAGGCAGCCCCTAGAAGCCAGAAAAGATGTGGAACAGAGTCTCCTCTGGAGCCTCTGGAAGGAACACAGCCCTGCTGACATCTTAATTTTAGCCCTATAAAGCCCAGTTCAGATTTCTGACCTCCAGAACTATATAATAATTTTTTTTGTTGTTTTAAACCACTATATTTGTGGTGATTTGTTACTGCAGCAATGGGAAACTAGCACAGCACCTTTGCTACAATTCATCTTTTAGCAAGGACGGTGTTCAGGTCTGTCCCATTTCCATCCCTGCCATGCTGACATACATGGAATCCTTAATTCAGTCTATCACTATGACCCTCTCCTGGAAATCAGAAAATGAATATCAGCCTCACAAATTATCACAAACCCGCAGAAAAATAAATATAGAGAAATACAATCAATGAACTGTATTTCAAAGCAGCATGCTTTGAGTGGAAGGACTAGAACATATAAAACATTGACAGCAGTTTTCTCTAGAAAGTGGGAGTTAGGAAAAAATTCTTTTCTTCTCTGTGCTTTTGGGCATTTCCTAAATTACGTACATATGCAATGAGTTATAATGTTTATAAACCAAAGAACTTATTTTAAAAAGAAAATTTAAAAAAATATCATCTGTATTTTCTTAAATATATTAAATTATTCAACTCTGTCAACCTTAACCATGTCCAGCAAGACTCAACCCAGCTAAGTCCTTTAAATTTTGCTCCTGGAAAAGAGGAAGAGTGGTGTTCCAGAAATCACACAGACACTTCAAGAGAGCACAGACGGTTTAAGTCTCAGCTCTTTTCCTTGCTGACTGTATGAATTTCGAACAACCATCTTAACCTACCTGAACTTAGCCCCTTTGCAGATTTTTTGAATAAGCACTCAAGTTTAGTAAAGGCGGTTTTAAGTAGCTATTAGTTTGTATACCGCTCTTTTGGTTTAACTTCAAAGTATATTTTTCTACCTTTTATACCCATTGGGAAGCGACCTATCTTTAAAACCCAGTCCAAATTCCACTTCTTTTTAAATTAAGTCTTTGTGATTGTGACAATTTATGGAACACTTACTGTGTGCCAAGTACTTCAACAGTTGGTTTATTCACATGATTATCTCACCTCATTTTCACAACACAATGAGGTAGGTGTTACTATCTTCATTTTTCAGATGAGAAACCTGAGGCTAAGGAGAGGCAACTCACCCAAGACACAGGAAATGGAAAGGGTTAAATCTGAAATTGTCCAGGCCTGTCTGACTCCTTAGCTCTTGCTTTTGAATACTGGCCCCTCTAGAAATAAGCCACAACTCCCTCCTGTGATCACTGTAGCTCTTTCTTCTACCTTTGTTGAGAACTGATTTTACACTGCTTTGTTTGCTCTTACTTATAGTTATTTCTATTCCTTTGGACTGAAAGCTTTTTGGGTGCAGTGTTGACATTTCTGGAATTTTGGATTCAACAGATTTTAGCATCACATTCTGCACATAGCAGGTTTTCAATAAACATAGAGAGGCTGACAAAAATCACATTTGAAGTATCTGAAGTAATATTGCACTTCTTCAAACCTAAGCCCCGGGAGAAGTAATTCAAGGCCATGCACTCCGGACCTCCAGCCACATATGCAAGGCTTTCAGAGCTCCTGGGCTTTCTGTTCAGGACCCAGGTCCACAGTGGATGTCCAAGCCCTCTCGAGGAGGGAAGAATTGAATAGGCAGGCAGGAAAATTGCCTGCCCTGTGAATTGAAACTATTCCAGGATCACTGGTATTGCCCCTTACAATACACTTAGGTGAGGTCAAGGTGTGGAAATTGAGAAAGGTCACTCTTCACACTGGCAGGTACTTTCAATGTTAGCAGGACAGAAACAGAATAGGCAGAGGCAGCATGGGACAGACACAGGGATTTTGCCTATAATTAGTCAACTTTCCAGCCCAACAAACAGACTTTCAGTGGTTTATGACAATAAACATTTATTTTTGCTTACATTCCATCAGGGCTGCAGGATGGCTACAGCTCTGCTCCAGCTGCGGGTTAATTGTGGGTCTGCTCTTCTCATCTTCTTACTCTAGGACCCAGGCTAAAGGAGCAGCTCTGACTGAGACAATCTGTTCTCAGGGCAGAACGAAGAAGTGCAAAAGTTGGACTGAGCCATGCAATTATATTTAAAGCTTCTGTTTGAATATAACAAGTGCCACATCAGTCTGTGTTGATTGATCGAGGCAAGTCACATAACCAAGCCCAAAATCAGTGGGTCTGAGACATTTGCTCCTTCCAAGAAAGTAAAGAGTGAGGGAAACTACAGTGGGAAAAGAGCATGAAATAGAGGTGGAAAGTGTAGAAAACAAACCTCTTAGTGGCAACATACGATAGGTGCCCAGGGCCAGCTCTGAGGATGGTGAATCCCTTCTCTTTGGTGGTCAGAGGTTTCCTCTACATTTCCAACGTTACAGCCATCAGAGTTCCAGAGACAAGATATGCAACCTATAAAGCTCTGCATAGGAGAAGGGGCCTCATTCTCTCTCTCACTTTGTAGGCTGCTGTTAGTGTGACCTCTTGATTCTCGATGCTCTCTACAGAACTAACTTTATAAAACAGAGTGAATCAGAAGCGATACAGAGGGGAACTTGCTAGGGAAATTGCCTTCCTCAGAACCTTTGTCCATCTATATGGCATATAGGTCATATATTTCTACGCATACACACAACATTTACTCATACACATACACAGCTATTTCTACTCATACACACATACACTCAAGTGTATTACATACTTACACACGCTGCCAGCTGGGATGAGTTATAATGTGGTTTGACTAAGTTGTAGGAAAACAATATAATTAAGTTGAGAGGTCTTTGTAGAAAAATATAATGATCAGGTTTATATAAAACAAGAAAGACCTATCATGAAATTTACAACCATGCTGATACATTTAATGAAGCAGGATTTTTTTTTAAATACCAAAAAATTCTAAGCAAGCACAAAAGCACCAAGAAATGATTGTGCTTGTCAAGTAATCTTCCAGTTGAATGCTCTTGATAAAGATGATTTTTTATGAGGCTTCAGCCTTTCAGCAGTTAATGGTGAAGTGTGACTGTCACCGCCTTCTGTTCACATATGATCACAAAGCTTTCATGCTCAGAAGAATGTCCCAGTGTTCACATTTAAAGGAAATTCTTAAATCAGGAGGTCCCTAAACTTACATAGGAAAAAATTTTATCTTTATATTTACTAACCTCCATCTGAAATTTTATCACCTCCTTCCATTTTAAATATAGGCAAAACCACAGTGGTATTAGCACTACCTCTCCTGTTTGTCACCAATAGAAATTAATAGTTTCATATCTCAATATAGTTGTTGCAGATATTATAAAATTTCATTTATGCTCATCACGACTCTGAAATTACAGTAGTTTTATTGTACCTGTCAGCAGATCTTGTTATCTGATGCTTTCAAAAAGAAGCACATGTATGATTATATTACAAATTTGACTATTTCTAAGATAGTTACATAATTATATTTTAACAATTGTTTTTCTTTATAATTCCATGTTTTTTAAAAAAACTTTATTCCCTCAAAAGTTTTCATCATGAGTAGGGGTCTGTGGTCTTTACTAGAGTGTCAAAAACGTCCATGGCACAAAAAATCGATAACACTTGCCTTACATGTGGTTAACTCTCACTCAACTAGGGAGAATGAGTAAGGGTTATTATCACCACAGACATTCTACTAAGATCTCAAGAGAATGTCATTGAGTATATGCTTTCATTTGTCCAAGGGCCTAACCCAATTTTCTGGGTGCAACAGATTTGCTTCTTACATTCTGTTCTCCTACCGAAGAGGATGAAAGAGCTGGGCTTCAAATCCTGGGGTCGGGTGCTTCCCCTCTCCAACTATCAGCTCACGCTTCCGTTTGTGGTGTCCACTGAAGGTGCGATTCTTTTTCTCATTCTCCCCTGGTTCTTTGGTGATGCAAACATTGTATCATGACACGCATGTCCTTGTGTTTCTGTGATTCACTGGAAACTGGAGTCTCCTATCTGCTTTTCAGTGTTAGTCCTATTCACAGATTTATTAGCTGTCCAGATTTCCCTAATATTTCAGAGAAATAGTAGACAGGTTAACAGCTTTCAAGTAAGAAGATAGATTAAGAATTTTCAAGTAAGGATGCCAAGGTAGATTACCAGATCTTTGCGTGCCTCATCTGTGTGCCCTGTAAGGGTAATAATATCCACCTCACAGGTTTATAGGCATTAAGTGAGATGCAGAACATCATAGGTTCTCAGTAACTGTTAGTTGCTTCCCTTCTCTTCATTGAGGGCCTATCTGGCTAAGGCAGCCTTCTCCACCTAACAGGAAACAATAATATGTGCAAGAAGCAGAATCATTTCTTGCTTCTGTTGAAGTGACTAGTTCAGAGCTCCACCTTGTGAAGCAGCTGGATCTTTTACTTCCAATATGGAGACTGCTATGCCCAGTTGATTGGGAATGGGGTGGCTTATTTCTAGAAAGGCAAGAGAAAAATATGCTTTTTAAAGTAATGACTCACTTATAGGTTGCAAATTATATTTATTGTTATACAAAAGGCATAGTATTTCTAGCTTCTTAATAACTCAAAACTATATATACTAGGATAAGTTTTAGTTTATAATTCATCTGTAATTTAATTATTTAATAATGCCTAAGAGTTAACAAAAAATAAACTATAATTAATTCCAAAGAAAAATGAAGCACTAAAGAATACGTGGAAAAATATTTTTACAACAATTATTTTTAAATAAGGAGGAAAGTTTGGGGTTAATAGCACTTCTCTCTCTCTCCATATATCTATATATAAATAAACAGAATAAACCCATTTTAGCTAACTTCATTGACAAAATAAGATATTTACTCCTTCAATTATTATTATTATTATTACCATTATTATTATTATTATCACTTTGAGACAGTTTCACTCTTTTTGCCCAGGCTGGAGTGCAATGGCACAATCTTGGCTCACCACAACCTCTGCCTCCCGGGTTCAAGCGGTTCTCCTGCCTCAGCCTCCCGAGTAGCTGGGATTACAGGCATGTGCCACCACGCCCAGCGAATTTTGTATTTTTAGTAGAGACAGGGTTTCTCCATGTTGATCAGGCTGGTCTTGAACTCCTGACCTCAGGTGATCCGTCCGCCTTGGCCTCCCAAAGTGCTGGGATTAAAGGCGTGAGCCACCGCGCCCGGCCACTCCTTTAGTGATTATTATTGACATGTGAATGATTGTTTTAAGTATTTGTTTAACGTCTACTTATCTGACTATTGACATATGAATTGCTCTTGAAACACATTCCCTCCTTCATTGTCTAAGTTTACCTATTGAGATTGATACACCTGTATCTGCATCTATAGCTACAGCTATCTGTGCATCTGTAGTGGAGAGGCTTTGAGGCTTTGAACTAATTTATAAAGAAGTTTTTCAAGTAAGCAATTATTAATTTGAAAAAATCTCAATAATAAATATAAAGGAATGGTGATTAGAGGCTTTAGGAAAATATTCAGGAGAAGACAGGCAGGCTGTACATAAAGGTGCTAGTGCCCTTACTAGTAATTGCTGCTGAGAAACATTTGGTTCAATTCCGAGCAAGCACGTGGCATGGGGACTTGTTTTTATAAAAAGCAAAAACAAAAACAAAAACATGTACTGGTGTTCCTGGAAAGATAGCCAGTCTAACTTGTGTGAGAAAAATTTAAAGAAAGAAATAATAAAACGGAAAGATGTGGATAATTATCACTTAACAAAATATTCCAACTATGTTCAGGTTTAAATTATTCAAAAAGATAAGAAAAAACATTCCTTCAAGAATATGATGCTTTTACTCAGTGATTATCACAATGGACAAACCTGGCTGACAAATCTGCTTAGTGCTTGGGTTTTTAGGAGACGAGGTTTCTAAAATGAACATTTTGAGGAAGAGACATTCTAAACAATTGATTATGATTATGAAATATGAAGCGAAATTATGATTCAAACTAGGTTTCCTGAAGTTAGATTATGCCATATTTTCACTTAAGAACACAGTAGAAAGGAAATATTACAAACACCTTATTTTAGATGAGGAAACTCCCATCTGTGGTGGGAGGAGGGAGGATTCAAAGATTGCTGAAATCTCTCTTGGCTGCTCTGTGTGGCAGAACCAGTGTGAGATCTCAGAAAGCGAGACCTCAGGGCTCTGTTCCTTCTGTTGTTGCATCCTAGTTGTTTCAAGGAAGCAATGAATGAGGAACCAAATATGTGCACAGTGTTCTGGCTTATCCAGTGGATATTAAGATGATTTCTTGCTCTCCTTTTCCTCCAACGTACTATAAAAAATAACACTTTTACACTGTTGGTGGGACTGTAAACTAGTTCAACCATTGTGGAAGTCAGTGTGGCGATTCCTCAGGGATCTAGAACTAGAAATACCATTTGACCCAGCCATCCCATTACTGGGTATATACCCAAAGGAATATAAATCATGCTGCTACAAAGACACATGCACACGTATGTTTATTGCAGCACTATTCACAAGAGCAAAGACTTGGAACCAACCCAAATGTCCAACAATGACAGACTGGATTAAGAAAATGTGGCACATATACACCATGGAATACTATGCAGCCATAAAAAAGGATGAGATCATGTCCTTTGTAGGGACATGGATGAAGCTGGAAACCATCATTCTCAGCAAACTATCGCAAGGACAAAAAAACCAAACACTGCATGTTCTTACTCATAGGTGGGTATTGAACAATGAGAACACTTGGACACAGGAAGGGGAACATCACACACCGCAGCCTGTTGTGGGGTGGGGGGAGGGGGGAGGGATAGCATTAGGAGATATACCTAATGTAAATGACGTTAATGGGTGCAGTGCACCAACATGGCACATGCATACGTATGTAACAAACCTGCACGTTGTGCACATGTACCCTAGAACTTAAAGTATAATAAATATATATACGTATATATATACGTGTATATATATATATATATATATATATATATATATATATAAAACATTGAATGTGGGGAGTGCTTTATCCCTTTCCAAGTTAAGGAGCTTGTCTTTCTCTTCTACTTAACCCATGCTGTCCTGGAAGCATGCCCACAAACTCAATACCACACAGCCCACGGTCACAGTGCCACTTATCTTTCCTGTGAGGTCCTACTCCTTGCCTGCATTTAGTAGAAGGAATCATTCTTGGTACAAATCAACAGTGCGTGTCTGCGGTGAGAAGACCTTCTGGCTCAGCGTCAGTTTCAGTGCCTTCCGAAACCACTGGTAGGAAAAGACATAGATGATGGGATTGCAGGCTGAGTTGAAGTAAGCAAACCAGATAAAGATGTCAAAGACAAGTGGGGGTGTGATAAAGTGAAGGAGGCTGTCGACCATCGTGTCTATGGTGAAGGGCAGCCAGCACAAGAGGTATATGCCCACAGCAATGCCCAGGGTCTTGGCAGCTTTTCTGTCATGCTTGGCAGCCCCAGCCAGGTTTTTGCTCAATGTGGTAATCTGCTGAGCCTGTCTGGTAGCAACCACAAAGATCTTCACATACAAGCTGATCATAATGAGGCAGGGGACAAAGAACAAAGGGAAGTTTAACCAGCCCCAAAATTTATTGAGCAGCAGCTGGCAACTGCCCACACAAGGCATCTCTTCCAGCCACAGGCTGAGCCTTGTCTCTACCACATCTGTGTAGAGGAATAAGGAAGTGTATGCTGCGGGCACCCCCCATCCTGCCAGGATGTACCTGAGAGCCACCCTCACTGTGAACTTGGAGGGATAGAGCAGGGGGTCACAGATGGCACAGTGGCGGTCAATGGAAATGAAACAGAGATGGAAGATGGAGGTGAGGCAGAAGAGGGTGTCCAGGTAGGTGTGCAGGCGGCAGAGGAAGTCCCCGAAGAACCAGCAGCTCTCCACTGAGCGAATGGTGCTGAGGGGCAGCACCAGCAGACCCAGAAACATGTCAGCCAGGGCCAGGGAGAGCAGCAAGAAGTTGGTGGGCGTGTGAAGCGCTTTGAAGTAGGACACAGCAAATGCCACAAATAAATTCCCTAGCACGATAATCAGCATGCCTGCTGCACAGGCCAGGTAGATGACCAACTGGATGCCCAGAGTATGTACTGTCCTGGGGCAAGACCCATTCACCTGGTAGCAGAATGCCGCAGGGTGCTCTTCAGCACCTTGGATGAAGACAGCTCTCATTTATGATTTCTACTCTTCCTCTGTCTGAGAACTGGCCACCTTCTCCACTGGAGGGCAAAAAAAAAAAAAAAAAAAAAAAAAAAAAAAAATCTGTCTGCTAAATAATCACAGAGTGAAACGAAGAGGAAGAAACTAAAGTACAGTTTGGAACCTAGTACAGTGCCCCTGGGTACTGAATCAAATGTGCCCTGAAAATCAAATGCAGCATAGTATTCAAGGTTTCATGAGAGTTACTTCTGCTAGCCCTAGTTTATATGACTAGGCACTTTAAAACTAGTGTAGATAGTATTCTTAAAGAAAGAAAAGAAGGATGTAAGCTGAATGTTTCCTCAAAGAAAGCTTCATTATATCCATAGGTAGTATTAAATAATAGAGAATGTCTCTTACATTTTGATAAGGTATTTTTTGTCAAGTGTGAAGTGAAATTTAAAGCAAAGATCTGAACCAAGTGACCAATTAATTCTTGTTAATAAATTATTCCTTGGAAAAAGTGTAACTTTTAGCTTCTCTCTTTAAGAATTACATACATTGACAATAAAGTTAGCAGATTAAGATTTTTAGCTACATGTCAACTCTTCCCAAGAGAAGAATTCAGCATGCAAATATTAATAATTAAAAGAGTAGAAAATTGCTCTATTTTAGCTTTAAATGCTGCACATTTTATGATGATAACACAAAGTGTTTACACATCTTGGTATAACTATTTGATAGGCAAAATGATTTTATCTATTTAACATCTTAACATAAGTCTGTGAACTATTAACCAAGTCCTAATATATTGAATTCAGGGTTTCTAAGTTACTTACACAGGTAGGAATCAGAATCCCTTCCTGGGAAAAAATGTTTCTTGGAGCAGGTGGACACAGGGAATGTCAGCGTACTCTTCTGTTGGCCACAATGACAGATGTGCAATTAGTTAACGATTTTATACTCTCAATAGAAACTACTCCTCCATGTGCTATGATACAAATAAGCTGTGAAGAGGCACCATGGGACCTAGTCTGCACTATTTGCAAGTCTCAGTTGTTTAAGGTTCCTCCTCAATACAGAATCACTTACCCTGACAATTAATTAGAGATAAAATTTAAAGATGGTAGATGTATATACTCTTTTTTAATTTTTCAGTTCTGGGATGTTTTGAAGGTATTCTTGCCTGCTAATGGCTGCTATATATTTTCTAATTTCATTTTTAGTGAGTTTCTTATTTCTCTTCTGCTTTAGGATTATTTGTGTATATTTCTCTCAACATGAGAAATAGTTGAGAATAATTGATCGTGAGTTTTTTGGTTCATGAAGGGGTGGTTTGTGACTTCCACACAGGATTCATCATTATGTGTTTTTTGAGCACTATATTTTGTGATCGTGAAAGAAAGCATGGTAGATGAAGCAGTTCACCTGGAGGAAGAATAGTTAAATTCCTGTTTCATCCTTTCCTGTGCCATCACCTAACCTCTCCCTCTGCTTCCCCAT